>NW_019384898.1:0-33359 GCF_000671375.1 Centruroides sculpturatus
TCAGTTAATTGCACATCAGTGATAGTCTAGGGCAGCATTTCTCAACCGCTGGTCCACGGAGAAGTTTTACCACTCTGCATTAAAAAATTTTCTTATTAAAAAAAATGATGATAAAATTTTCATTTATTAAATTATGAAAAAAAATATTTTATACAACTTTTTAAATTTACATAATTTATGTTTAGCACAACACTGAAGACAAATTCTTGTAATGCAAAATATTCGGGAAAGTACGGGAAAGTACATACGTCACTTGTTTATATCTCACAATGGTATGATGTCATTTATTACTAATTATAATTATATTTGTTATAATATGTTTAACTGGATTTTAACCAGGCTTTTTGAATTAAGGATGGAAATAGAAATATTTTTAATAGAAAAGAGTCCTTTGAGAATTCACTTATCTAATGTAGAATGGGTTGCAAAACTAGCATATTTAAGTGATATATTTTCATGTATTAATGATTTAAACTTGAGTTTACAAGGAACTGCAATAAATGTGTTTTATTTATTTAATAAAATAGATGGATGTAAGTAAAAAATTAATTTTTGGTTGGATAAGGTAAAAAATAATAATAACGATATTATATCAAAAGTGCTCAGCAACTAAATAAAGAGAAACAAAACACCTTTTTTGCTGACAAATAAATATAATTGTAAAAAACAAACGTTTTCAGCCCAATTAATGATATATTTAACTAGCAGACCCCGCCACGCGTTGTTGTGGCTCAAAATGTATCTATTATAAATGTATAACACTTCCCCCATGGGGGAGAAATTTTTCGAAAAATTTCTTCTTAGTGTACATTCTCTTGACGTACCCTATTAAAACACAATCAAAAACGCAAAAACCCGCATCTAAAATAGTATAATAGAAGCCAAGTTCTTCACGGTAAGCCTTAATCCTGTCTTTCTCCCCCGCGGGGGGAATATCGAAAAATCCCATTTTAGTGTACGTTCTCTTGACATACCCTATTAAAACGCAATCAAAAACACAAAAAACTGCGTCTAAAATAGTATAAATAGAAGCAGAGTTCTTTACGGTAAGCCTTAATCCTAACCATCTCCCTTCAGTGGAGGGAATTTTGACACGTATATTATATAAAAACATGTGCGTATTCGAATGCAGCGTTGTGTGAAAATTTCAAAGGAATCGGTAGAAACAAACGAACATTACATTTTTATTTATATAGATAGATAGAAGATGATCTGCTTTAGTTCATTTTCACAGAAAAGCATAATGCCTCACAGAAAAGCAAACTTAGGGCCTCGTACTCATAGCGCCATCTGTTGGACATAAAAGCCTTAACCTAGATTATATCTTTTATATGAATGTTTAACGGAAGAATATATAGCCTATGTCTGCCCTGAAGTTCCATTCTAAATATTGGTGAAAGAATTTTTGAAATCAGATGAGTAGTTTCGGAGATTACCTGCTACATCCAAACTTACTTACTTACAAACATTACCTCTTTATAATATCAGTATAGATGATAATTCTGAGTTTGTTACTTTGCAGTAAGATATAAACTTATCAAAATTAAATATAATCATTCAGCGACACTTACAATCTTTAAGTAATAGTTTCGAAAAATATTTTCCATCTGAAAAACAATATGTGTAAGGAATTTGTCGATAACAAACCCTTTCATAATATATGACAGTGGTAAGTTAGATTTAAGGAACAAAGAATATGAGTCCATCCTTGAAATTAGTTCAGATATTACATTGAAAACTAGGTTTTCAACAATGTCTATAGATAAGTTTTGGATCAAAATGAAAAATGAATAGCCATCTCTATACGAGAAAGCAACAATACATTTATGTGAAGTGGGATTTTCAACTATGACGGTAATAAAAAATAAATTAGAAATCTACTTTCAATTATTTCACCACTCTGACTCAGCTCAGCTTGACTAATTTACAACTTACAATTGAAAAGTCAATTGAAGAAGAGCAGCAGCAATCTTCTCATTAGCAATGTACCAAATAAACAAAAATTTTAATTTTATAATTTTTAGTAATCACAGGATTGATTTTTTTTGTTGTTGTTGTGTATCTATATGCAATAAATTTGTGGTTTTTTAAATAATTTTTTACGATTTTTTGTTGTAATTTTTGTCAAGAGTTTGTATTTATTATTAATTAAAATTAAAAACAACAATAAAAATTATACTTTTAGTAAACACTATTAATTTAATTTTTTAGTAATCATAAGACTGATTTTTTTATTTTGTTCTATATGCAATGTTTTTGTGATATTATCATGGTTTTCTGTGATTTTTGTCAAAGATTTATTTATATAAAATAATTATAATAATTACTTATATTACATTTAGTAAATATTATTGTAAATAAATGATGATAATAATTTTACAATATACTTCTATAGTAATTATTTAATATCTAGTAAAAGTTTTTGTTAAAACACCACTGGTCCACAAAATTTTTTCACAAATTTTACCAGTCCGTGGGCCAAAACAGATTGAGAAATGCTGGTCTGGGGTCCATTTGTATTTATTTGTTCAATAAGCCAGTAAAAACCATACACTTCTCTAAATGTATTTTTAATATCACAATTACATTCTGAATCACTAGCCACGATATAAGGGCTACAATTAAAAATAAAATAATGAAAACTTACTTGATGAAATAAAATATGTGGTGGATGTATTGTACAAAATATTCTCCAATTGTATGAATATACTTTAAAAAAAATTATAATTAAATATAGCTTTGTAAAGAAATGTACATAAAAATAACAAAATCTTCTTTACTTTTTAAATCTTAAAACAATCCACTTAGTCAAATAACTCCCTACGAGTGGCTAATGGATGGAATCAGAGTAGGTTGCATTGCATGCATACACTCGGACTGCCAAATCCTGAAGGTGCCAATACTGGTCAATGTGAAATGCCTCTTTTGTCGCATCACTAGTATACCTCAAAAGACGCAACAGGGTTATTGTAAATTTTAAATATTTCTCGCCATAGCTGTAAAAATCTAAATATGTTAAACTTAATAGATTGTCCGTCATTTGTTTTCTAACTAATTCGTTTTAGGACCATGGTCCACAGAAATTTCCAAAATTTACAATTTTTCAGTCACTGTCATTGAACTGGAAAAATTTCTCTCTTTATTACATCTAATATTACAAAGAAATCAGTACCCACTGTACTCGGCTAGAGATTGGTTCAATTAGCTTTAAGTAAAATTCTAGCTCTTTCAGCAGGGTTTTATTTATGTCCTTAATTCCCTAATCTCTTAATTATTTAACTACTTCTCAAGTAGAAATAAGTTGAAACCGGTTACTTTGTACTTGAATATTTGTAGTCTCTGGAAAAAAGTGGAAAGACAAATTTTTATGACAACGGATAACATAAATTGTAAATTTAAGGAAAATAAATTCTATAGCTTTTTTTGTACCTTGTGTATCTCATTCATTACATTTAGTTGTAAATGATGCTACCAAAGTAACAGTTAATTTTTTAACATTGTAGTAGGATTGTACACGTTTTTTTCTGCATCCCCTTATAGATGGGACATACTAAATTGTAATATCACTAATTTAACATTGAAATCTGTAAGTAATACAAGATGGGTGAGCAGAATAAAAGCAGAATAAATATATCAAATATTTTAATGGATTTTTCCTGTCAACTATACATGACTATCATAAAAACATGCCAATAAACTCCTATCGGTTGGGTTAAGTTATAAATCTACTTGCGATTCACATTATTGGGCAAGGGCAGCCAAATATCTAGCATGCATGCGGCTAACAGCCCAGAACCAGTCCTGGATAGAAAGAATCATTGGAAGCATTTTGGTGTGTAGCTTCCACCAGCTAAACTGCCTGAGGTTGGTGCTCTGTAAAGTGCATGTGCTAATGCATATAATCTGGCTGCTTGGAAGCTGTCAGTACAGTGCTTCCATTCTGCCACTGATATCAAATATACAATAGCAATCTTATCATTTTTTTCACATGTAGTAAAGAAATTTGTAATAAGATACATAATGCGGTTATAATAAAATATTAATTTTAATTAATCCAAAATACGTTAAAATATGAAAATAATCACGCAATATGTATTTATATTTTGGAAAATACAAGAGTAGCGGTGGAAGCACGCCACTGCTGTAACTTCAACTAATAAGTTTATTGACACTAAATTTTGTTCAAAGGATGCAGAAAAGGATTTTGCAAGCAAAAATTTTGTTAAAAAATTGTCCACTACAGGGTAAATGGTGCTACAAGCAGAGAAACAAACATAATTAAAAAGCATTTCATTCATTAAAGCATTATGGTGACATACTGGTATATGCCATAGTAATGCAGGAAATGTTGTTCAATGTGTTCCTCATAGTTTAGTTATATTATTTGAAGATGATGCAGTGTGTTCAACAGCTGACTGCAGTTGTTCCCATTGCATGTGTGAAACATCATGGGATGATGTTTCACACATGCAATGCAATTGTCCTTTAAGCCTGCCAATGTTACAACAATAAACCATTCTTTCATGAAATTTGTAACATGTTATTTCAAACTTTAAATGATTTAAACAATTTAACACCTTCCTGTTATTAAACATCCTTCTATTAACTATTGCTTTTATATCTATTCATTTTTAATTAGCACTTTCAAATTAATTTCAAAAGATTTGTCATTATGTTTATATTTTTAATACATTTTATTGTTAGTTTTATTTTAATTTAAATAAGTATGTATAAAAAAATAATACAGTAACCCCTTGTTATATTGCACTTGTTGGGAGACAAAGAAAAAGCACATTACATTAAAAGAGTAGAGAGGTTGTCTGTATGTGTACAGACTTTACCTCTAAGAAATTAGAAAAGGAAGTGATAGTAAGTAGGGCGGGAAAGAAAATAGGGAAGTGTCAGATCATTGAGCATCTGCATCATAATTATTGAACAAGTAAAAATACAGTTACCAGAAAAAATATAATGGGAGCTACTGTATCTGTCAAACATGGGAAAAGCATGATATACTCATTGGTGCAATGTAATTGAGTACTGTACTAAAAATTCTGGGCTTTTACCAAACAGATTATATATGCTATGGAATCTCTATCCTCTATTCTTTCCTTAGCAAGTGTTTCTTGATATAAGATAAGCATAGTTTTGCAATGCTGAATTTTATATATGATTATATTGTATTAAATAACATTTAAGTAAACATTGATACCAGGAATGCCCATTTAGCATTATTGTTTTTTTAACAATGACATTTAAAGTAAATACTGTTGATATAAAAACAAAATATCAGTTGCAATTTTATTATACAGTACTATATTTCATAATAAATTGCTTATTAAAAATTTGTGTAATTTTATTTTTCAACAAAAATTATAAACACAGAGTATTTAACTGCACAACATTGGGATGTATATAAAATGTATGACTCACCAACCAATTAACCAGTGTGAATAAGGTTTAAGTGACGAATGTTTTCATTGTTGCTTCTATGCACTTCTTCGGGTCTCTTCTTAATTCAAAACAGGCTGGCCATTGACATTTGAATATAAATCAAATGATATTGATTTCAAATGCATTCTCCGTAAGATGTTTAAAAAAGATTGAACATTAGGTTGAGTTGGAATGCAGAAAACTACTGTGCATGCATTCGCTTCTAAATACGATTGAAAATTAAATGTTATTGTCAAGTATAGCCTGCTATGCCATCGACAGACACATCTCTTTCCTAAAATTAATGCACATTCTGCTGCAAGACTTAAAAATTTTGTTGGCCTCTAACTGTTTGAAGTGTTTCAGGTGCGAGGTTGTAAGGATAACTCTGGCTTTGGAGCAGTCTGCCATAATATCCAGGTCTGTCGCATAAGTGGAGCGTGCAATGGTACTCCTACTATACTGTATGTCAGATTTATGCTCCCATATTCTGACTGCCATTGAACATTTAGCGGAACCAATATACACCATTTCTCTATCACTTAGTTTTAGTTTACTCAACAGTTAGTTTTTATCTAACTGTTTTGAATTAAGATACCTGAAGAAGTGCCCAGAAGTGGTAACGAAAATATTTGTCACTTAAACATTATTCACATTGGTTAATATTATTTAATTTGAAATAAGTTCATAATATACACAAATGTTTGAAATATGAAGATTTATCAAAATAAGCTAATATTAGCATAAGGTAGAACAGAAATATTTGTTACATACTGATAAATTTTGGTTTTTAGAAAAAGCAATTTCATTTTAACAGTTGACAATATGATGTCAGGGTTTGATGAATTTGAAGATGATGATAATTTAAATTGTATACAATGTTACTTTAATGAATGTAATGTTTTTATTTATATCATATATAAAGAACTAATTTATTGAAAGTTAAGTAAAATTTGTAAACTTATACAGCATGTCCTACATAAAATGCACTCTTCTCTAACTGCATTTAAAAACAATCAAACCTCAAAAACGTTTTAATATGCAGACCTGACAGAGGTTATAGTGGAATGGGAATGAGCAGAAGTAATACAAAAGATTCAAGATGTGACACCGTAAATACACAGAAGTGGGCAAGTACACAAGATCAACCAGGCAGGACAAGCAATAAACTTTAGAGAATTGAGTAAAGTCTCAGCAGCGTGGAGTGCAGGCATAATATGATTGAATTAGTATGAAAAATGGATGGTTAAAGAAATAGGCACAATTGTGGCTTGTTTACATTATCAGTTGTGTTACTTTATTTATTTATTTTTTTTTATGTTTAGTTTATGTGTATGTTTGTACATGTCAGTATTTTGTATACATTATAATTATCTATTCACATATTGATAACAGAAAATTTTATAGTTTAAAAGCACTCCAAAACAAGAAATTGAAATTGTTTGATTTTTTCCCGAAGAAGGTCAACCAACTGACTGAAAGCATTAGAAGAGTTAATAAAAAAGGATGCGTATTAAAATGTTTTTGAGGTTTGACTATGTAAAATGCAACCACCTGTTAGCTTTCTGAGAAATACAAATTGCTAACAGAAACACCATACTCTTCATTGGAATCAACTTGTTGATTCCAATGAAGAGTATGGCATTCAAATTAGTAAACCTTTCCTGTAGCTATGCAACTAGAGTTCTCATTGCTGTGCAAGAGAGAATATGGTGTATTTGCAAGAGAAATTGTTTTTATCAGTGAGGCTCATTTCTGTATATGATCTTTGATTGCAGTGCAAAATGATCTTCATAAGTACCCAGAGGGTAAAGTTTCTAATAAGCTTCTGTAAATAGATTAGTAATAAAATTCAGACAGGTTCTGTTAACAACAAGGTATATGTAAGATTCATGACAGCGTGTGGTTGGATTACACTATATGGGACACTATATATAATATTGTTAAAAAATTTCTTTAAAACTCAAGTAAAAGTTATTTGTTTAGTATGAGTAGAAATGTAAATAATATATAACTTAAGTGCTATTTACAAGTTTTTTCATTGCTGTACCAAAATTAATTTCTTATGCTGTTTTGTTTTTCAAACCGTATTTATAGCTAGCTACTTGTAACATAGTTATGGGAAAATAAATTGAATATTTGCTAAAATAGTAAAAACAAAAAAGATTTTAATGTTTTTGTAATTTTATACAAATGAAGAAATTATTAGAAATTTGATTAATTGAAATGTCTTTTATTTTTCACCAAATAATCAAGAGTTTACTGTGTGTTTTGTGGTTCCAAATCAGTATGAATGTAAAGAATGACATCCTTGTTTTAAATTGTTATATATGATTTTTAAATTAAACAAATGAAATACTAATTACTTTTTCTTTATTTTTTGTGTATTTAGATACAGTCAGCAACCTAGTGATGATGACAGCGATTGGGTACTGCCTGGTCGGACGGTTGATCGTATTCACGGAAAGTTCGTATAACTAATTTGACTTTAAGCACCGTGTTTAAAACACTATCCAAATGGAAAAAAAATCTCAAAACATTTATTTAATTTTTCATATTAAACAAAATTGTTTATAAACAAAGGTTATGCCTATAATTGTAATTCATATTGCTTTGTAAAAGTTTATTATTAAAAAGAGTTTTTCAGTAAAAATAGTTGTTATTGTGTAAACTTTATTAAGTGATTGGTGTATTTATTTCAAGGATCTTTGTTTCGTAACATAGTTTCAAATTAATGAAAATACAGAAGAGAATGTAGATAGAAATTTAGTTTGTTGTTGTATCTTAACATTTTGCAATATATATTAATATATAACAAGAAAAGTTTATTGTTTAAAGGTATTTTTTGCTTAAAAAAGTTATTTTTACTTCAAAAATTCTTTTTAAAAAATTATTTGTGTTCATTTTGGTTTACGTGATAAGTTATGAGATGTTTTTAATAAATATTAAATATTACTTTAAAGAAAAATAATGGATGCATATTCAAAACCTGAATACCCTAACAATTCCATCAACATATTTAAAATAGAAAAGACTATTTGAAAAATTTTCTTGCATACTAATTACACCAAAACTGCTGTGAGCTTATTTTTTGCATATTGCTTTTGTCAGTTGCTTGAATGTAATAGATTTTGAAAGAATGTTTACAACCTGTACTTTGAATTTATTGTGTGTGTAACAGATTTATCCTTTTCTGACAAATGTTAATTCTCAATCAGTCAACTGAATGTCAATTCAGTTAGAAAATGTAATATTTTTTTATTTAAATTGATTAACTGGGTTCTTTAATGTAGAACAGTTTTCAGACAAATTGTGAGAAATTTATGACTGTTGACAATGGGAACAAAAGATAATTTGCAAAACTTTGACACTTTTGACATAAAATATATTAGTATGTAAGTGCATTAACTATTTCATTTGATCAAATGTTAGATATTCTTTATTAGGAAAATAGAAATATATAGTGGGAATTAATTGTGCTCATAGTTCTTGACCAATTTATTTTCTTCAGGTTATTGGAAATAGAACAACTAGAATTTTGAGAGGTCTAGAGCATGGAAGAATAGAAGTAGTATGAAAGATTGGGGGTACAGAATGAACAGAGAGAGCAAATGGTACATTTGAAATCATGCATAATTTAATAGAGGACCTAAGAGGGTCTCAAAGTCTGATTAGTCATGGCCACCTTCAGGAAACGAAGTATGAATTTTACAGCCAACGAAAAGAAGCTGCTGATAAATTTGGTGAAAGAATACAGATCAGTCATCGAAGACAAGAGAAATGATGCTTCGGCACTTCAGAAGAAAGAAGAGACCTGGCATGAGTTGTGTTCGAAATACAATAGTCGCCATGGAGTTAATAAAAGAAGTGTAGGACAGCTGCAAAGATGCTGGAAGAACATGAAGGCCAGGTCCAAAATCACTGTGGCCATGGAGATGGAAGACAAGAAAGACGATAACAACTTTGAAATTAAGGAGGAACGAACCGAATCTGATCTGGCTTCCAAGCCTGCTTATGATTTGGACATCGTTTATCCCAGCGATGGAGGTAACTTTTTCCTTGTATTTAGTATCATCCCGGAGAATAAACGCGAAAAGAAATTGATTTGTTCTTCACGCGTCCACCACAGAAAACTAGACAAGATTCCAGATTTAACCACTGTTTCCTAGGATTTGTGTAGAAAATTTCTGTTTGAGGTGGGATTTGGATCTTATACTTGTCCCTTAGTAATATTTCACATAATTTTTGGTATGATTCAAACATAAACTTTAGATTAATCCATATGAAATGGATTCAAAATCTTTATTGAAAGATTATCATAAAAACCTTAGTTATTGCATTGTTACTTAAAGGTTTTCTCCTGTTACTTTTGAATCCATGAACAGCAGTGCTTTTTGATGAAAAGGTGGTAGAGATCTGCTTATCAGATTCTATCTATTCCTGCTTGTATTATTCATATCATCTTCATCCTGTTTCACAGTCATCTTCTGCCAGGTAGAAACATTCATATGCAGATTTCTCATTACCGTTGAAATTTTTCTCTTCAGACACTCTTTTCACAATAACATAAAATAATGCAGATAATTTTCTGCTTTTTCTGTTTCAAGTTGTTATGGAAATCTGGCAGATTGGTAAATATTCTGGTAAATTAGAGGTTAGTAAAATTGTAAAGTATTCTAGTAATGTAGTATAAAAATTCTATTATTGAAGACCATTGAATGGTATGAAATAGAAAAAGAAAAGGCAGAAATAATAAATTATTTACCAAAATAATAGACTTTAAAAGTGACCAGGAAATATATATTCCTTATACTTTAAATTTATAGGTTAGAAACTGATCAGTTGCGATCACTTGGATATTCAGTTTGAAATGTAAATGAGCTTGTCACTCATGTAAAAGTAATATCTCTCTTTTTAAATAAATATATTCATTGATAAAAAAAATTATGCACCAACGAGGAGATGATAGAATTGAATAAAATTTTATTAATGTAAATGTAATGATGTCACGTGATAAGTGATTAAAACATCATAGCAAAGAAACAATTTCCCAGTGAACAGTATAATTTAAAAGAACCTTTAGTACCTTACAAAACTTACTTTTTTCTAGCTATATGCAAAGATATGGTTGAACATGTAGGCATACAGACATAGTAAGCCATCCAATGACAGATTTTCCAATAGATGTTGTAACTGCCACTTTAGTCCCTCACACTCATAGATGACTGAAGCTTACCATCTTGTCTGGTCCCACAAATGCTCAATGGATGAAAAATCTGGAATTGAGCAGACCAAGGAAGTCCAATAACACCTCAACTACATAAGGGTTATGTTTTTCAGTCTGTTACATAACTCATATTTTGTGTAAGTCAAATTTGTAGATTACTTAGGTGTAATTTCATAAGAAACTGCAATGTTAAAACAAGATAGCAGAAGGAAACATCTTTCATAATGGATATCAGATGTTCCTATACTTCAGCAAGCTACTCTATTAAGAACAACCCTATTATTGGAACATATTAGAGATCATTAGGATTATTGGAACATATTAGAAATTTTTAAGGTGATAAGGTGTAACTGTATCAACTACAAAAGAAAAAAGTCTGTTTCCAAAGTGTAGAAGCTGTTATGAATGATATTTCTCTGTAAGGCAGTAGACATCTACTAATTGTTCATACTTCTGGCAATGTAATCAATTTTTAATTTTGAATTCAATGTGATAAATTTTTGAAGTGCATATTCCATGGAATGTCAAGCATTCTATTTTAGGATTATTATTCCTGAAGAGGGACTTCAGAATAGGCCAAAAACATTTGAAGTGTGGATTTCATACTGCTGGACTGTCTATGAGGTTTGTGGATATGTTATTGTTCTGCTGTCCAAGTATTATTCTACTTCTGAAACTAAGGAGTTATTGCTGTTTTCAAAATAGTAATAAGAGGGATATCATGTGACAGTATTTACTCTGATATACGTTATAAAGTATGAAAAAAAAAATAAATATAAACACACACTGAAGTATTCACCGTTCACATAAAAAATGTCTTGTGACATATTTGTCTCTGCTGGTGTTTACATTACAGTGTCATTACACAACATATGGAAAGGTTTTGGTGCCATTGTCCCCAGGTACAGGAACTGGAACCACCAAATGGCATGCCATCTGTATGAGTTCCTCTACCAGCGAAGAAAGTTCTCCAGCTAGAAAGGAAGGATACATTCTTTACTTCCATCAGCAAGATGTACAATGGAAGTGACAGTCGATGCTGTGAAGATACAGTGGATGACAATGATGACAGAGAGGAGTTGTCATCATAAGACAACCAAATTTCTACCAGTAAGTTCTCATCTTTCCCATTGTTCTCTTCTTCTTTATTTTCCTATTATATGCTTGTGCTGGCCAATTTGCTGCAATGTGCACTGAAAGATAACTGTCACATGGTTGGCATTGCCTTTGCATGCAATGGAATTCAGAGGCCATTTTCTCCTAACTCATGGTCGACTGCAAAAAAAGAACAACAGATTTGCAACCAACTTATTAAAAATAACTGATTGGTGCTCATCAGAAAAATTTGAGGTGATGGGGTTTAACTAAACAATTACTTAAACTAAACTTTAAATATTCCTGATAAAAAGCAACAATAAAACTAAGATTTAAGATATTTCTGTATTGCTTCTTAATTGATGACTTCTTTTGTGGTTTGCTTTGCTTTTATCTAAGGATCTTCAGCTGTGTGATTAATTAATCCTTGCCCACTTTTTCACAACACAAGTAAACTTTTAATGCACTTGATGTAGTCCCAGAACTTATAAACTTCAGGCTTAAGGATCATTAGTGGCCTTAGAAATTTATAGAGCTGAGAAGAATGGAAATTGTGTCAACTCAGATTGTATTCCAGTACCACAAGCCTGGAAATATTATTTAGACTTCCACAAAATTTAATTTTATTAATAATATTTTTACATTATACCTTATAAAAAATATATTGCTTATTTATTTATGATGTAAACTGGGCATCACTGTCTCATTCAAACATCATTTTGAAGGTCAAAAAATTGGAATGTGTCAATATTTGATTAATATGAGTAGAATCATTTTTGTATTCTTTCCGATGAGGACCGAAAATGTTCTGACCAGTACTTGTTTTCTAGATATTGCATTTACATGTTGTTTCTTTGAATATTACAGTTCCAGTTTGTGTATGTGCTGTTTTTTGTTATAATATCCTTAATGCTATGGAAAAACATCAGGGTGTCATGGGATGAAGTCAAGCAGACAATGGTGAATGCTGTGTGGAAAAAACTGTTTAGAAATAGTCAATGGTTTTATAAGTTTCAAGGAAGGAGAGCAGACAAATCCTGAGACAGGTGCTGAGTTGACACAACAATTAAGCTGGTAGTGAGCATTGATGACATGACAGGAATGACTCTAACAGAATAAAATTTCTTGTGAGTCACAATGGAGGGCTTATTAATAACCTTAGTTAGTTCGAACCTTAGTTAGTTATTAATAACCTTAGTTAACCTTCAAATGCCTCTAACTAAAGTTAGAGGCATTCGAAAATTTTAAAGGAAATAAGCTGATTGAATCACCAACTCCAGACATCAAGAAATTTACAACAAAGTAACTAGCTGATTTTATTTTTAACCTGATGGACACAACATTAGCAAAATTAGAATCAATGAATTCTAACATTGAGCAGTTTGAAAATGTTATACACTATATCCTGATATGTATAGCTACAAAGTCATCCACAATGAAAAGAGGCATGTGACCACACAATCTATTCTACACATGTTTGTGAGATGCCATTTACAATAAAATCAAGATGACAACTCAGACAAACCTGACAACTCTCAGCCTTTAACATCGAGAGGAGGCAAGTAGAAGTTGATGTAGAACAGCATTCTCTCTCCACCATCATCCCCTTCCAGCACTGTGATGTAAACACCAGCAGAGACAAATATTGCTACTTTGGAAGAAAACAGGCATAACTCAAAAAAGTGCAATTTTTCGATTATATCATAATCAAAACGAAAATGTAGTAAATTTATATGTGGAAGAGTGTCACAAGATTAACTTGCATATTCGACCACTAGGGAGCAGTTATGTGGGAGATAAGTGATATTCATTTAAACTTTGGCTAAATCTTTGCATGGAATTTTCTCAAAACTAGTAATTTTGAGTTGTGCCGGTTTTCTTCCAAAGTAGCGACATGTCACAATACTTTTTTATGTGAACAGTGAATACTTCAGTGTGTGTTTATATTTATATTTTTTTCATACTTTATAACTTATATCAGAGTAAATACTGTCACATGATATCCCTCTTATTACTATTTTGAAAATGTGAGGACCCAAACGGGGTCCGAAAGCAGGCCATTAACGACTTTTTAAATGAGTCAAGTTTCATAGTGCGAAAGAGCGAACTTAAAGATCAGATTTAAACAATGAACCTTTTGTCTTGTTAAAAGATTTTAAACAATAGATAAAGTCGAGGAAAACGAGGTTGGAGAGGAGTCGTGTTCCGACGCGATGTTGACCTCTCCCGCGCCCTTCCTGGGGTTTCGAATTGTCACCATGTGATGAGGAGAGACCAATGGAGAGGCGACTGCGGTGGAAAAATCGATAAAACCGCGTTTTCGGGAACTTTACGGGGTCTTGGGTTTTGGTGTGTAGTGCTCACCTGTCGGGATTTGGTGCTCCCGACCGAGACGCAACGAAGGCTCTTCCGACGACCTAGGAACTGGTTTCGCCAACCCGTCCACTCTAGGATTGCCGAGGTCACGTCCAGGATCGTCGAGGTTTGACTTGTCAACCGAGGACATCACTACAAGTGCTGGTGTGTGCCCCGGAGCCATCGTTCTCTGCGTCCACAGTGCCGAAAGCTTCCCAGGGACCAATTGAACATTCGAACTATCCGATTTTTAGGAACTGTGACAGAAACCCATTGTAGGATAGGCTCTTGCCCGCATTAGATTGTTGTAAGAACGATTTATGTATATTATTAAACGGTTTTATATGGTAAACCAGTCTCGGTGAGTCATTCCGCGCCCACACGACAGAATTAACCGCTCGGCTGTCGAAAACACCTCACCCCTAATCGGCTGGCCTCACAAAAACAGCAATAACTCCTTAGTTTCAGAAGTAGAACAATACTTGGACAGTAGAACAATAACATATCCACAAACCTCATAGTCAGTCCAGCAGTATGAAATCCAGATACTTCAAATGTTTTTGGCCTACTCTGAAGTCCCTCTTCAGGAATAATAATCCTAAAATGGAATGCTTGACATTCCATGGAATATGCACTTCAAAAATTTATCACATTGAATTCAAAGTTAAAAATTGATTACATTGCCAGAAGTATGAACAATTAGTGGATGTCTACTGCCTTACATCATAACAAATCAATATGCCTCAATGTCCTTGGTTTATTATAATATAAATTTTTTCGTCTTCTGGTACGTATTTTCTATTATCAGGACATATTAGACTGGCTTTACAAATACTGCAACAAAGTTTCACAGATCAGAAATTTGTTTTATTTAATATACCTGTTCTATTTCTTTCTCCATGTTTTCTGTTCTTTCAATATTTTTGCTGTTCATTGCATTCTGTTCTTTCAATATTTTTAATAATATATTTAGCTGAAATTCTGGTGAATCGGAGAATGCAAAGAACAGGAAACACGGAGAAAGAAATAGAACAGGTATATTAAATAAAACAAATTTCTGATCTGTGAAACTTTGTTGCAGTATCTGTAAAGCCAGTCTAATAAGTCCTGATAATAGAAAATACGTACTAGAAGACGAAAAAATTTATATTATAAACAACATAACAGCTTGACACACTTGGAAAACAGACTTTTCTTTTTTGTAGTTGATACAGTTGCACCTTATCGTCTTAAAAATTTCTAGGGCTAAGCACTGATCTGAGATAACTTGATGAAGGCTTATTAATCAAGCCAAAAATGTTAGTTATATTAAGTTGCTGGAAAAATATGTAAGGTATTTCATGAGAACACATTCATCACTGACATGATTGTGATTGATCTGCAACCACTTATCACAAACATTTTTGGATTGATTAGTAACCCTTTATCAAGTTTTCTCATTAATCAATCCAAAACATTAGTTATGTTAAAGTTTAGGTTGCTGGAAAAGTACATAAAGTATTTTATATCTCTGGTTACTGTCTAGTTCCAGCTTATACCAGTATCGACTGCAGTCTCATTTGCACTCATATCTGTTACATAGTCTTTCTTTTTCATTCCACTATAGTCCACATTAAGCTGATAAAAAGTCAGCAGTCTTATGCAACCAGACATGCAATTAATTGCCAAAATAGATACTACAAGTACATTTTTAACAATTCATTAGGCAAACTAAAAATATTTTAGGAAGTGGTTCTGTCAAATTGGTTTTGATGTGAACTGACTGAATCCCACTACCAATTCCATGTCTCCAGAGCAGTAGGATGATGACTTAACTATTTTAGCCATCTGGCTGCTAGAAAAAGAAATAAATTTAATGCAGTTAAGAGTAAAATAATAAATACAAGACAGTGTAAAAACAATATTTATAAAAATACTTTTATAGACTTTAAAGTCTCTATAAAAAATGTGGCAATATTATTGCTAATGTCTATGTTCTTATAGAGTTCTGACTGCTGTACTCATCTAACTTGTGTAAAACTTGCAATTGCATATATCCTGCAAAAAACAAAAAATGAAAATAAAATCTTTGCATAACCAACCCAATCTATACTCCATGGCTTCTGGACTAGCCATTGCTCCAAAGGCATGCGTCTGTAACTGCAATTTAATTTTTTGTCAGATGTGATCTGTATTTTGTAACAAGCAGGCATGACCCTTCCTGGAGATGGACAATTTTTTCTTTTAGATTAAATATTATTTATCATCATTTTTCTTCATTATCATATGTTATAATTATTTATTTGAAAAATTATAATATATGATACATGAAAAAAATACAAAACATTAAGGAAAATACAGTAAATATATAATATAACATATCACTATTTATAGAAAATATATATTATTTATTTTAACATATCACTACTTTGAGCACTATTACAGTCATCTTCATTGGAACCATGCATTGCAGTTCACTTTCATGATCACTTTCTAAAATTTTTCTGTGCCTATTTTGCCTTTCTTTTCATCTTGTATAGTAGTTTTGGCATTTAGATTCTTCTCTTCCAAATGATCTTGAAGAATGCAAAGCATATCTTGTAGTCGTATGAATGTATAAAAATATCATACTTGCAATTAAAAGCGTAAAAGTTGTCTGTATAAACAAGTAGTAAAAATGGAACAATCTATTTTTCTAGTAAGAGATATTAAAACACAAACATAATGTAACAGTTATTTATCAATATAATACAAATAAATGTTTGGTTTTAATCAATAATAAATATTTTTAAAATTCTTAATGCTTATTAACAAAAGTAAGGTAAGAAAAATAAAAATAGCAGAAAGAAATGAAAGAATTACTTGCATCTTTTCCATGCATCCACATAACACAAGCAGGCACAATATGTAATAAGGATGGGTTATAGTTATTTCTTCTAAAAAAGTAACTGTTTTCTGAAACCAAAACACTTCTCTGGTGTTGTTTAGTGCACATATCCTTTTGAGAATATACCTACTCTTTAGTCTGATCACAGGCACTTGGAAGCAGTGGTGTACACAAGAAAACAAATACTGTCGTGACGACAGGGTTACACCTGACAAAAGATTAATACTAGCATATAACCCACCTCATTGCATCACTTACATTCTTTTCAAGTTGACTTTAGAACACACACAACCTGGAAGATTTGCTTTTGAAATGTGGTATTAAGATTACACTCTGGATACACTAATGCCAATAACTGGCATTTTGTACAGTACATAACAATTATGACCTGTCATATTGAGGCATGTGACCCCCTTTTTTGTCCAGGTTGCCCTTTTCCTAATCCCCAAAAGAGCTCAAATTTCATTATCAACAAACACCAGAAAATTCATCACTTCTAATCTATTCTGTAAATATAAAAGAAACTAATGAACAAAAATTGTCTATTGTCCCATGCAACTGTTTTTATGTATCAATAGTTATCTGTTCGTCATATGTTGATCAAAATCACATTCCTTGTTTTAAGGCCAAGTTAGCCCTGAGTACAACCAGCACCATCTTGTGAGAGCACTAATCCAACATTGAATCATCATCTTTCATAATATATGATGCCCTTTTTTAAAGCCTGTGGACACTTCTGGTTAAGACTATCCATATTTGATTTTTGTCCAGATAACTGACATTTAGCTTCTTTGGTATTATATTAACAGGTTGTTGAATTCCATTTTTTATTTAAAATCTATATCAAGACAGCCACAACCAGCATTAAATTTAATTTTTGTTTACTGTCATTGAATCTTATTTATAACAGAAATAAATTCACAGCTTAGAAATCAACTCTAGCAAAATGTTTAATGAAACAAAATTGTTTTAACCTAAGTTGATAGGTCTTCATCAGTTGAACATTCCAAAATAGAACACTTGGATAAAAAGAACGTTCAATATATACCAGTAGAATAGAACAGGATATAAAATTTTTAAATACAACACAAAATAAAATAAATATAAAATTAACCAAAAATAAAATAACAACAATAATAAACTTTCACTAACCCCTGTATCACTTTTTAATCCCATGTATATGTGCTGTTTCTATTATCATAAGTGTTTCAACATATCAACTTCGATTAAAATGATTTTGTTTTATTAAACATTTCTCTGGAGTTGATTTCTAAGGTATGAATTTATTTTCTGACATTTCCTTCCGTTTCTATATAAAAAAAAAGTGGTGACATTACATATAAGTTGTGCCTGTCCATAGTTCCTTAATCCATGATGTCTTCCCTTAATGCTCTGCTTTTAATTGTCATTATTTATTGTAGTATGTTCAGTATGTTCCAGATTGCTAATGGAAGTTCTGCATTTAAGAATTACTTATGATAACTGCAATTAAAAATAATGATCATTAATTAATCGTAGTGTTTTGTCTTTTGAACACTGTATAGTGTAAATACACGAACACTTGGCAATCTTCACCTTAAGTTTATTCAGTTTTTAGTGTGTTCTAAGTATTACAGTAAGAGTTCAATGATGATTAAACATTTGTTACATCATTTGAAATCAAACATTTTGGCTAATTTTAACTGTTGTTATATATGTTATGGCCAAGTGGTTAATAGCGCATTATTTATAATGCACTATGAATAATGACTAAAATGGCCATGCAGCTTGATAAATATTGATTAATTTATTAAATTGACCAGACATTATGAATGACTATATTCCCTTTGGGCAATTTTATTTTCAAAAAAAACTCTACTTTTTTTCATTAAGAATTATTTATTTTTTGTGAATTGTTCCAAAGTATTTTTAAAAACTAATTCCATCTTGTTGGCTGTCAGTAATTAATATATATATGGGCCAAGTGAATAGGTCATTATTAATAATGCCCGCCCATTATGAATAATGACTAAAATGGCTGCACAGCCTGATAAATATTGATTAATTTATTAAACTGACCAGACATTATGCATAAAGCTATATTTCCATTGGGCAATTCGATTTTAAAAAAGTCCATTTTTTCATTATAAATTATTTATTTTTGTGAATTATTTTAAAGTATTTTAAGAAAAATCTTGCTCATATTATGTGGTTTANATTTCTTTAGTTAATTTATTCAAGCAATAAAGACTTTGATGAGACATTTGGCATTAAATAATTTTTTCTTTGTAGCATTTACATCTATTAGATTTGCAACTAATATTGCAGCAACATCAACTATAACCTTGGTCTTCAAAGATTAATGATATTCTTGCACATTCTGTAAGCAAAATTTCTGCACCTTGTATATCTTTAGCAGAAATGAAGTTTTCTTTACAATTAGTAAATTGGTTTCTGGAATATAGGTTCAATATGCCATGTTTGGTCCCAGTTTGTAAAGGTTTTTATCTTCAACCTCAACAACAACTTGTAAAATATTTTTTTCATCATTGCGGACTCAATCTATCTCTGGTGCATGAATTCTTACTCTGTCACAAACATTAGCTGCTGGATATTTGGAATTTGATGTATCAATAATTTTTTCTGCTTACTTTTTAAGAATAGTCAGTCATTTCCCTTGTTTTGGACAAAACTTATTTTTGGATCAACTGTTTGGATTTCTTTTTTTTGTCATTCACCAACTCTGTAGTACTAATAACATTGTGGTTTTTGGAGATCAGCATAGGTTAGATCTTTCTCATACGAAGACAATGTAGATCTTTAAACTTCATCAGTTATATTGCAATATGAAGGTGACATTATCAAAAAATCTTTTATAATGTTATCTTGAACAGCATCTGATCCTCCAGAGTTTGCACAGCTTTGACTTTCTTCATCGTTGTCAGTTTTAAAAAGATTCTGTAAATCTTCCTCTGTATTAACATTGGTCAATAGTCTGTCAAGTATAAAATTCTTCAGTCCAACTGTTATCTTTGCTTGAAACATGTCTTCATGGGGACTGCAGTTTATACCAGTATGATGTGCTTGATTTTTCATCAGTTGTACAAAATGTAATCCTTCTGACCATTTGTTAGTGTTATTAGTCTTCAACCAAGAACTAAGCATATTCTCTAAGTCTTGAGTACAACTTTCTACTGAATCCTGACTTTGTGAGTGCTTGGGCTTTCCATGCAACATTTAACCTGGGCCATATACTACACAGTTTTTTGATGACATTATTGGCAAATTCTCTGCTGTTATTGCTATATAGAATGTTTGGTGCACAGAAAATTTTAAAGTATCTAAAAAAATATAGGCTACATCTTTAGCCTATATTAGTTGAACGAATTTAGTCAGGTGGTCTTGGTACTTGGGTATAAATTTATATTGCTCACTGGCTTGCAACTGCATATCTATAAGGTCAACCTGATATCTTGAGTTCATTTCATTACTTTGGTTTAACTACCAAGCCTTTCTTAGGAACATAAGTTCAAGTAAATTATGATCATCTCCCTTGTAATATTTTTATATTTCGTACTTAATACTTTTTCTATACAGTTTCTGCCACCATGGCCAATAGCAGTATGGGCATCGTGCAATATCTGAAACATTTCTTCAGTGTGAATGTAATATTTAATCAAATATCTTTTTATTATTGGTACAAGCACTATTTGTTTTTCTATATCTTCGATAGATACAATGTCATATCTGTGTAAACACTGATATTGTTCTGGTAACTTCAAAGTAACATTGATTTTTCACTTTCACTTTTTGTATCATTGTCAAATATGCTGATTTTGTAAAAATTTGATTTTTCTGACCTTTTCTGATATTAACTCATTTAATTTTTGAAGAGGTTATTCAAATCACTTAATGGTTGCTGCATGATCATTATTTTTCAAAGAAAAAAACACTATTTTAAGAGACAAAAATAAAATTAAAATGTTGCACAAGTTTTACCTATTGGCCACATGAATTTAAAATTTGATAATAAACACAGTAGTCATGCGCAACTCAGACACAAGTGCTGATTGGCTAGCACATGTCGAATGATCATTCCTTAAAGTATTATTTTCACTTTTTCCAACCAGGTGATAGCAGTATTCATAGTGAATGGTCACTCTGACAAATTATGATAAAAAACCTGAAATTTATTACAGTGCCCAATTTTGTTTGTCAATTATTCATAATCACTTAAGTCTATAACATATACACTGGTTTCCAAAAGTTAAGGAAAATTCACAAAAATAGCAAAAAATTTGTTCAAAAATAAAACAATCACTGTGAAATTTAAGTACGTTGTTAAATAAAAGATGCTGAACAAAATTACAATATGCAAAATAGTGGTGCTGTAATTGGAATGCATCACCTGCAAGTAGCATAAAAATGCATGTTTAAGAACATAACCACAAAACTACCAACATACCAGCATAAATTCATTTCAAAAACGAACGTTTTCTACCGTCTTCAACGGTCATCATCAGGTTTGAATCCAAGATTTCAAAAAATCGAACATTGCAGTTATGCACATAACTGCAATGTTCGATTTTTTGAAATCTTGGATTCAAACCTGATGATGACCGTTGAAGACGGTAGAAAACGTTCGTTTTTGAAATGAATTTATGCTGGTATGTTGGTAGTTTTGTGGTTATGTTCTTAATTCTCACATCAGTATGATGAATGATTGTTTAGAATGCATGTTTAATAGTAAGACTAGGTTTCACTGTGATAGTGACATAAGAAATCTGGGATTGGGATAGACAATTCCTTACAATGACTTTGAGGCATCATTTGCCAGAAGAACTGCAATGGAGGGTCATTGGGAGGTCAAACCAGACAGAGGTGGCCAGATGGTTAAATGTGAGTCCTCCTGTGGTTCATAGGCTTTTTCAGACCACAGATTCGGCATCCAGAAGGTTCAGCCAAGGACAGCCAAGAGCTACATTGAGTCCCCATGAACAATATTTGCAGTTATGCACATGGAGTAGAATGTCAACCTTAAACCCAACCCAACTTAGGTCTTTCTTGCTACAGCCACCAGAAGGAGGGTGTCACATCTATTGTGTGCAGAAGGCTTCATGAAGATGGTCTGTATGTGTGGCAACCAGCCATCTGTGTGTTGCTAACCTCATTACAGAAGGGAGCATTTAATGTGTGCATGTCGATATGTTCACTAGACTGTAGATCAATGGGACTCATCTTCATGGATGAATCCAGGTTTTGCTTGCAAAGAGATAGCAGACATTTTTTTGATTTGGAGAGAACCTGGAACATGTTATCATCCATCAAACATCCATGAAAGAGATTCATACAGAGGAGCAGGGTCTATGTTTGGGATGGTATCTCTTTGGGTGGACACACAGACCTCCATGTTTCTCCATGTGGAACTGTGACTGTGACTGCTCATGTGTATAGAGATGATATCCTTGATGCTTGTGTCCTTATGCTAGTGCATTAGGCAATAATTTAATCCTACAAGATGATAATGCAAGACCACACAGCTCGTGTAGTCTTGCGTTATCATCTTGTAGGATTAAATTATTGCCTAATGCTCCGGGTGATTACACTCCATATTGAAGATACTTTTCCTATATGTGCTAATTACTATAACATCATAATTGTCCTGTAATTTTTTTCATGTTATTTTACACCTTACTATGTGTTGTATACTTTTTCTCAGCTTCATTACAATCAGAGTGTAACTTTTTTGAGTTACAGTATTGCAATTTTTGTGATTTTTCCTTAAATTTTGGAAACCAGTGTAGATGTCTGTTCATTGATTATCAGTGGTTTAGGGTGTAAGAAATCCATCAGTGGATTGCAAAAAAAAATTAGACAGTAAAAATAGCTCAGATGATTCCACTGAAATTGTCATTCAAAATGAAGTAGATTTAGCTTACTGAACAATTGTGAAACAGGCTTTAGTTATTAAAATGAATTGGTTAAACAGAACATGCAAATTTTAAACTTGGTTTAACAATAACTAGGGCATTTATGTTTTGCTGCCTGTCCTTTGACAAACAAAAATTTGTAAGTTTTGATAGTTAGATAAGATGTTTTGTTTTCTACAAGATTGCCACCGTTGGGTAGATTGGGGAATGCCACTCTAACTGTAATTTTAAGCCAATCATCTGTATCTAACAAATATTTTTCTGTGAAATTTGGAGAGAAAAATGCTCTTACATAATCAAATTATTGGATAATATTAATTATTTTTCAGATAATACTGACTATATCATACCAGTCATTAATTACTAGGGATATATCAACATCTCTAAACCCAATTTTTATATTTCTAAATTATAGGTTTTCTGTATTCTTATGCTTTTTTCACTAAATAATCCTATATTTTTAGGTATAGTATTTCATTGAGCAAGTAATATATCCAAAGGATTCAATTCCTTATTCTTCATATGAAACAGATTTCTATAGTTAATTCAAACCAAAAGATCTGCCAAATTATCAGACTATTTAGGATTGTCAGATATCCCAGATTTTTCCAATTGCCGTCTAGTGACAGGAGAATTTTATTCTAAATATTGTTCCTAGAATAAAGTTTCTTTTTCTTTTTCCACATTTTAAATGTATTTCTGTCACTGGCAGAGTAAAAATACACATCTTACCTGTCTTGGAATTGAAGTGTCCCAGTATCTTTCAGGAAGAACTCATTTTGTCCCTGATTTTATCCCCAAGTATTTGACAATCCTAATTATATGATTAAGTTAATGATTAGAAACTAATTAAATTGTCCAGAAGTAGATAGTTATGCTGCCATCTTGTGTTAATTTTAATAATTCTAATTCTATTAAATAACACCACTAAAACCTTTGAACTATACCAGCAAATATAATTTAATTTAAATATGTTACGACAAACGTTTTCAATCCCCTTAGGATCTGTGTCAGGTCAAAAAATGTTCGTTATAATTAGAATGCTAACCATTCAAATTTAAATATATAAAATATTTAAATTCGAACATTTAGCATTCAAATGTTAAATTGTGCAGATGCATTTTTATTCACACTGGCCAGATCTCTGTTCAATCTTTGCTTCCAGACTTAGCTATATAATTGTCCAATAATTTGAAAGATTGTTTGGTTTGAATTAGCTACCAGTAATTTAGAATAACTTTCTCCAACCTTTTCTATTCTGCTCACAGAAAAGGAGCTAACACATTCCATCCAGATCCCATTTCTAAGATCTACAGATTTTGTTTTTCTCATTTTTTGGTTTTAAGATAGGGGAAGAAATCCCTCTGATAATATGTGGTTTACTCCAGACCATGCATTCTCAGCTGTAAACACCCATCAGCTGGGCGTGAAGAAAGAGGACAAAAATAAAGGGAAATTCCTTTTATTCTAGAGACTTCTGGCAACACTCGTGAGGAATTATCTCCTTCACCCTCAGCTGAGATGCCCTCCTATTCATCCGACTCATCAGGGATTGTCTACAATGTGCCCTATTCTGTGCCAGTCAATGGGAAGAGAGAAGAGGGTGACTCTCTGGACACCGATGGGATGCCTAACCATTCTCCCTCTGACAATAGGAATGAAAATGCCTCCCCGGAGGAGTGGGACTGTCTGAGACGTCAGGAGCACACCAGCAAGATGAAGCTGCTACAGATGAAGATGGACATGGCACGAACTGAACATGCTGCAGTCATGAAGGTGTATGGAGCCCAGCTTCAGTACTGGCAACTTAGAACTCAGCAGTTGTTGGGCAATCATCAGGACACTTGACCATCTTCCTTCTTCTTGATGGTCTTTTATAGCAGATCTGGGCTGTGCTGTTTAGGTGGAAAGTAGCCAGAAGATCAAGGTTCTGCGCATCTAGTTTTTGCCATCTTAATTATATTAATATGGAATTGGTGAAGATCTTCCTTTCCATCAGCTGATTTCTAAGACTTCTGGTAGAAATAAGCATTGTGAAATGACACTTAGGCATTTTGTAAACTGATCATAATGACAGAATTCCCTCAGGTTTAAATTATTTTATCAGTATTTCATAAAAACCAAAGTTGATCTCAGCATTCCAACACCAAATTTTATTCCAAATTATTTTGTTCACTGTTTTCCTCTGGGTCTTCAGCTTTGGCTGTTTCCACCACACACCATTTCCAACATGTTCCACCTCTATTTCTGACTTGAAAGAAAATAATTTTTGATTGTGAAGCAAATTGATGATCAACAAAATGGAATGTAGTCATACTCTGGACTTATTTTATTGTTTCCAGCTTCTAATTTTGGGTTGGGCATGCAAGGAAAATTCAACCATAACTAAAAAGTTTGGTTTTTGAGAGCTGGAAAGTTTGTTTCTTGAAAGATAATGTTCTTATTGACTTTAAAGCAGTTGAGAGTGGATGGACATGTATTTATTTCACTGACATATCTTGTCTTTTTACCTGTTTCATTTCCACTTGATGATCTTATCTGATTTTTGCACAGAAACAGAAAAGTTGAGTGTTGAACTAGCTGATTTTCTATTCTAATTCCAAATTTTTTTCAAGCAGAACATAGTCTACAGGTGGATAGTTTCAGGTGGATTTGCACTTCCACTTAATGTCTGCCTAAAATTTTGGTAGTTCCTGAAATGACCATGGCCTAATAGAATATTCTAGTGCATGGAAACTAGTGGAGTGGTTCAAAAAATGGGATGTATTTTGCAGAATTGGATCCACTTAAAAATCAAGAGTGTGATGGAGAATCAAGTAAAAATAAAATAAAATCTGAAGGAATTCTGTTAAGAAGGCAAATTCTGGTCCATGCAGTGCACTTTGAAATGTTAAGAAGCAATTCAGGAAATTTTCTTTGGCCAATAGTTTTTTCTATAAACTGTTGCTAATTTCTTTTATATAGAGGTGAAGTCTCCACTCAGTCTTCCTACTTTGAAAGGAAAGCCAGATTTCACTCCTGTGTACAGCCCAAGAAGGCTATGAGTGAGAAAGCTATTCTAGTCTAGTAGGAAACTCCATTTTTTAGGAACCTAGAAAAAGTCTGAAGAGGAGGAGGGAAATGGAAAATGGTCAAGATAAACCTCAGTCACCAGATTATGTGACTAAAAGAAGTGGAAAGGTCACTGGTGTTATGAGTATCTGGAAACAAAACTAAAAAACAAGTTTAGTTACTGAATTTTATAAGAATTAGTAAAGTCAAGTTCATTATTCTGGTGACTTGGTAGGTATGGTTGCTGTTTTTCTTTGTATAATGAACAGAAAATGATTTCTTGTTTTTTATGATTTAGATCAGCTCCACATCTGGATTCCTTCAGAGGTTTTTTCTTTGATTCCACCTCCAGATTACTTACCTACAAATAAGTTTTAGCAGGTGGAAGATTATGGCCACTTTCCTTTTCCACCTCATCTAATAAAAGAACATTTTGATTGGTGGGGCAATCTGTTGATGCCATTGTACTCAGTCCCAGACAATAAAAATTTTTTGTGTAAAATAAAACTGGTCTCTTTATTTCAGAGTCTTTCACCTGGTTTGGCAGAACACACATACAGGCAAAGACAAAACTTTCTTGTTTAAGAACAATGTGGAAAATGATCATCAGGGTTTTCAAGTTTCAATCATTAGCCTTAAGTGTTACTAAATTACCAAAATGACAGAAAATGAAAGTAGAGAAGTCAGCAAGGGTAGGTTGTTTAAAGTTCCTTGAATTGAAACATTTGTTTAAAGAGAAGGTACCCCTTTTAATTTTAAAAGCAAGGAATTTACATGGAAAAAATTTTTTGACAAAATTTCAAAATTATAAAGTGCCATTATGACCATTCCTGAAAGTGAGATCAAGAACTATTCAAGACATCAAATATAGATTGTATTTACATCAATTTTATGAATAAATCTTTACCATACTAAAATTCCATGAAAGGAAATTTGCCATACAAACACTGATTTTAAAACCAGGTAGATTTTTTTTTTCCAGAAAAACCTGAATTGGTGGAGTTTTACAGAAGATGGAATTCCACTCACAACAGGTCTAAAAGAGACAACACCCTCCAATTTTGCAAAGTTTGATATACAGTGGTACCTTGTACAGTACTTTGAACAACTCTAATATCAAATGGTAAATTTGTTAAAATTCACTTCAGAGTTTGAATGATGTTCCAAAGCTTAAACTGAATATGAAGTAAAAAAATGCACTTGAAGCTTTATGCTTCAAGATAAAGCTTCAAGTGCATTTTTTACTTCTGAAATCTGTTGTGCATCCAAGTCATCTCTCACTGTCACTTTTGTGTTATGTTCATATGATTTTTTAGCATTTTTTTTCCACTTTATTTTTTGTGTGTTTGGTTATATACAACCCCTGGCAAAAAGTATTTGAATGTGATAAAAGAAAATAAAATAATTTAGTTTGAACTCATTTTACAAGGAAATAAAAATGTAACGTTTAAAACAAAAATACACATTTTGTTTATGAGGTTATTGTTAATCACTTTAATTTCAAATGAATAAACCAGACCATTTTCCCATAAAGCAATATTGAAAAAGTTATTGAATGTACAGGAAGTTGGAAAAATGTATTTGAACACTGTACTAAATTTACAGATTTCAGCATTCTAATTTGAATGGAAGAAACCATTAGCTTTAAGAGGTGTGTTTGCATCATTTTCTAAGTAAACAATGATATACTATTTGTCTTGATTTACACAATGATTACACAATGGCTTCAAAGAATTTAATAATGATGTAAGAAAATAAATTATGAAGTTGCTACAAGATAGAAAAAAAATCAAAGAGAAGTTGCAATGTGTATTGGTGTATTGTTAGGAACTGTAAATTACACTTGGAAAACATTTAAAGACATAGAAGACATAAAAAAATCATAGCAAAAGTGGTTGTCCTAAAAACCATCAAGACTCAAGATCATTTAAAAAAATTGAAAAATGTCTTTCAAACAATTAAATGGAGAACGGAAGAAAAATAACATAAATATTTGTGACAGAATAGTAAGAAATAGATTGAATGACAAGGGAAAACCCCTTGTCATTCTGTCTATTTCTTACTGTTCTGTCATTTACAAAACAAAACAAAACCCTTTCTAACCAAGAATAAAAAAAACAATAATTTAAAATTGTCAAAACAGAATAAAAATTAGCTCATAGATGTTAGGAAAAGGTTATTTTTTCAGATGACAGTCATACATACAATGGTTGTGGTGATGATGCAGTAAAATTTGTTTGGAGATGTTCACATGAGAAATTTAAGGAAGACTGTCTTAATACGAACATTGTTTCCAACAAGTTATATTTCCAGATTCAATAGCTGACATGCAGTCCAAATCTAATGATTTTGGGCTGCATGTCAGCTATTGAATTTGGAAATATATGTATTCTTAATCTGTTAGCTGAGCTTTTCTACATAGGCAGGAAGTGTAATTAATGAGATTGTAATAGCAGAAGTGTATAGGAAATTTTAGAATTGTTTCTGGTTCTAACAATTGAAGATTACTTTGGTGATGCTGATGTTGTTTTTCAGGGGGATAATGCCACATGCCATTGAGCCAAACAAAATAAAGAATTTTTAAAGTCATGACCTGCAAATAGTCCAGATTTAAACCCTATTAAAATGCCAATTGATGAAAGAGCACCAAGTAATAAAGATGAACTTAGAGAGCCATTAATATTAAATGGAGTAAAATAACTTAAGAAATCACCAATTCAACATTGCCAAGATTCATAAAGCTGTAATAAGGTCAAGAGGAGGACCAACAAAATATTAACTTTGTTAGTTTGCATGTGATCCTTTTATTATTATTATTGTTGTTTAAATATTTTTTCCAACTTCCTGTAGGTTCAAAAACTTTTCACTAATACTGTTTTATGTAAAAATTCTTTTTTGGGAAAATGGTTTGGTTTATTCATTCGAAATTAAAGTGATTAACACTTAATAACTCAATTACCCAAAATGTGTATTTCTGTTTTGAACATTAGGCCTGCATTTTTATTTTCTTGTAAACTAAATGAGCTCAAACTAAACAATCTTATTTTCTTATATCATGTTCAAATACTTTTTGCCAGAGATTGTATATCATGTATTATTTATCAATTTGTTAAAAATTGCAAAATTGAAGGAAAAATTTCTTTATAATTGAATGTTATAATTAAATCACATATCTATGATAAGTAACGACAGACAAGTAGAACTTAACACAGAAGAGACAAAGTATTATAATAAAAAATATTTTAAAAAATGATAAATTGGACTATTCAAATAAACAAAGTAGAATTAGTTAGACCAGCAATTTTCAACTGGTGTGCCATGAATATTTTTGAAGGTTATTAAATTATTTTATAAGCATCTAGCCTGAGTAAGCATCAGTTCTAAATTATACTGCTATGGCGGCAACTAGATTTGTGTACAGTGGATTGTCTGTCATATAAAATGGAATGCGGTGAGTGTAATTTGAAATATAATCATAAGCAAAGTTTAAATAAACATTAAAGCCAAGCATATAAAGGATTACAGCATTGATAGAGATATTAAATTATTTAAATGTAGTTTGTATTCGGTAAATGTCATAAAAAAAGAAATATTGTTGCAGTTATGCAAGATACGTGATATTACATATTTATATTAAAAAATTTTCCTGGGAAGCTAATGAATAATGATAAATATATGGTTGAATTGTTAATTTATATTCTTGGAATTTGATGGTATTATAATTTAATTATTATTCGATTTGGTATTTTCTTATATATTTAACTAGATTATTTGTGGTAATTTGTTTTCTACTAACATTATTTTATCAATGATCTCGAATATTACTTCAATGAAAATTAATGCAAATGAAATCACGAACATAAAAATTAAAGGACATCGAACATCTATAGCATTGTATCAGATGTTCCTAATAGTATACTGTTATATCTGGGATAGATCCGGATAGGAATAATAGGGTTGATGTCCATACCATATCCACTTGACATTTTATTTATATAAAAATTACACCTTGAGATTTTGATTCTATCTGCCCTTATGTGAGGCCAGCCGATTAGGGGTGAGGTGCTTTCGACAGCCGAGCGGTAAATTCTGTCGTGTGGGCGCGGAATGACTCACCGAGACAGGTTTACCATATAAAACCGTTTAATAATATACATAAATTGTTCTTACAACAATTCAAGAAGTCAGGCGAACGCCTATCCACCGATGGGTTACTAAAACAGTTCCCAAACAACACGGAAAAGTTCGACAGTTCGGTCGGTCCTTGGGTGTTTCGCACGTCGGACGCAGAGAACGATGTCCCCGGAGCACGCACCAGCACTTGTCGCGATGTCCTCGGTTAACGAGTTGAACCTCGGCGATTCTGGACAGAACGGGTTGTCGAAACCAGCTCCTAGGGCGTCGAAAGAGCCTTCGTTGTGTCTCTGTCGTGAGCACCAAATCCCAGCAGGGTAGCGCTACGCACCAAAACCCAAGACTCCGTAAAGTTCCCGAAAACGCGGTTTTATCAATTTTTCCACCGCGGTCGCCTCTCCATTGGTCTCTCCTCGTCACATGGTGACAATTCGAAACTCCAGGAAGGGCGCGGGAGAGTTCAACGTCGCGTCGGAACACGACTCCTCTCCAACCTCGTTTTCCTCGACTTTACTCTATCTATTGTTTAAAATCTTTTAACAAGACAAAAGGTTCATTGTTTAAATCCGATCTTTAAGTTCGCTCTTTCGCACTACGAAAATTGACTCTTTTAAAAAGTCGTTATTGGCCTGCTTTCGGACCCCGTTTGGGTCCTCACACTTATGGGATGGAAGAATGTTAAATATGTTTCTATTTAATGTTGAAAAATATTGCATATAAGGAATTATACAATAATTATGTAGTGTGTTGTAATTTGTTTAGAAAATGCATATATTCCATAAAACCACCAAAATTTGTGTGTGTAAGTTTTTAGTTTTTATGTTAGGCTTTCCTCCAGGCTTAAAGTTGTTCTAAAATAGGTAAAGTAACCAGACATATAGGTTTTTAGAGATTGTGCCAAATAGTTTCCCCTAGCAAATATTACATCCCCTTTGCCTATAATTGGCTGTGAGTGAGTCTCCCTATGTTTTATTTTATTCGTAATTACATCTTGTAATCTTAGTATTATTTTTTATGGAAAAATTCACTTTTAAGCACGATGTCTTCCATAAATTTAATTTTGCTGTAGCAGCATAATTCGGAACTAATGCTCACTCGGGCTAAATGCTTGTAAAAAGTTTTCGAAAGAAGCCCAAAGAACAAGTGTACGGGTCAAAATTAAAACCTCTTTAAATTGATTATGCGAGTTTTTCATTGATATAATAAATAAACCTATACATAATATAGTAAAATCAAAAATGTATGTATAATTGGCTGTATTTAGTTGAAATTTTTTTAACTTGGTAATAACGGGAGGTTTCTAAAGGCAATTAATTATCATGCCACTTTTAAATGAAAATTAAGTCTTAATTAAAGTTAATTGCTTTTCTTAGATGAGATATCTCATTAAATGTTTAATTATAATAAACCGAAAAATAAATAAGATTTTTAAGAATATTAAATATTTATTTATTTGAAATTGTAATAAATTACTTTGTATTTTCCATAAATTATTTATTGACACAATCTTATTTTGTTTTTACTCTTTTTAAATTATTATAATTTAAGTGTGTCATGGAAATTTAATTATAGGTTCAAGTGTGCCACGAGATAAAAAAAAACATTGGGTTAGACTATTAAATGAGTCAAAAATTAATGTTCCACAAAAATATTAAAGAAATTTGGCAAGGAGTTTAAATTATAACCACTCAAATCTTCCTTCAAAACAGAATTTAATACTACAGGTGGAAGATATAATTAGAGAAATACAAATAGATATAAGCTTAGTTTGAAACAAGATTCAGGAGATAATGTACACAATACATGTAAGTTGTTATTTAAATTATTACATGATAAAAATTTGATAATTGTTATAATAGCATAAGTATAATAAGATGTATGCATATAAANCTTTTTAAATTATTATAATTTAAGTGTGTCATGGAAATTTAATTATAGGTTCAAGTGTGCCACGAGATAAAAAAAAACATTGGGTTAGACTATTAAATGAGTCAAAAATTAATGTTCCACAAAAATATTAAAGAAATTTGGCAAGGAGTTTAAATTATAACCACTCAAATCTTCCTTCAAAACAGAATTTAATACTACAGGTGGAAGATATAATTAGAGAAATACAAATAGATATAAGCTTAGTTTGAAACAAGATTCAGGAGATAATGTACACAATACATGTAAGTTGTTATTTAAATTATTACATGATAAAAATTTGATAATTGTTATAATAGCATAAGTATAATAAGATGTATGCATATAAAAAGCATAAGAACAAATTAGTAGGAAGCAATTATCAATATAAAGTCTGTAGTCTATTTATATGTATAATATATACACAGTATTAACTACACGTAAATAAGATATTTTCAACAATTTATGGAAAATTAACAAATGCCCACCATCCTATCGGTTAACGTTGAATATCATTTAGCTAATTACAATACATGTATACAGTATGTATCGTAATCGAGATGGGTTGATAATGATGATGATAATAAGCGCAGAGTCCAAACGGTTAGGTGTTGAAAGTTGAAATGTGGTACACAGAGTATGTCATGAGAACGTACACTAAGAAGGGATTTTTCGAAATTCCCTCTCCTGTCGACAGGATTACCGTGATTAAGGCTTACCGTGAAGAACTCAGCTTCTATTATACTACTATAGACACTATGCCCCGGGCGCCAAATGGTCTCCAAGAGGGTTTCTGGAGGGGGACAGGGCACCAATAAAGAGTCGTGCCCTGGGTGCCAGTTATGTTCGCTATGCCACTGATTTTAGATGAGGTTTTTTGCATTTTTGATTGTGTTTTAATAGGGTATGCCATGAGAATGCACATTAAGAAGTGATTTAAATTCCCACTGTGAGGGAGAGGGTTAAGGATTACCCCGAAGAACTCGACTTCTACTGTACTATTTTAGATGCCTTTTTTGCATTTACGCAGAAAATCGAACATATTTTTCGACTATTCTAAATATTCTCAACGATATTTAGTGTTCCATCATATATAAAGTTGACACGGCGAGTGCATAAGTTTGCTTTATTCAAACAACGTCTTAATGTTCGAGTTTATGAATGATTTTGGAAGATCCAGCTTATTTTTCGAATATGGTAAACCTGAAGAATAATAATAAACGTTGTCGTAACTCTTTCTGGGTTCGTCACTTAGTGGTACTATGCACCGATTAGTGGTTGCAGTGAGCGGCCAGAAGGCCGCTCACTGAAACCACTAATCGGTGCATAGTACCACTAATCGGTGCAACCAGAGCGGTGGGCTGCCCTCAGCTTCTATAGTAGTATA
>NW_019384898.1:33796-144254 GCF_000671375.1 Centruroides sculpturatus
GGGACCAAAGGTGTGTCAGATTACCAAAAGTGTCCGGATTACCGAAAATAATTACATATTTCGCATTGTTTTGCTAGCAGTAACTTACAATATTCTCTACTCCAACTGTTCGAACAGAACTGCTCACATAAAACACACGAAATGTGTGTCATCGAGTAAAAATTGGATGGGGAGATTCACATCGCGACATGCTTCTGTGCAAGCAGACACGTAACGGGGACGGGTACCTTGACGGTAGGTGCATCGGACTACTGAGCATGTCGGATTAAAAAACGTCGGACTATAGAGGGACAACTGTAATTGAATAGACTAATAACGATTAATTTCATAAAAACGAAGTTATCATTTCAACTCCATAAATGAAGCGTTCAATGTCATTTTTCTCTAAATACGTTTTATTGAAGAATTGTATTCTAAATTCAATGTTTTCTGGCACAAAAAAAATTATTGTGGAGATATTGACACTGTAATGTATTTTGAAGACGAATTTATGTGAAGATATAACGTTTATAAAGTGTCAGAGTGCAAGTCACGTCCCTTTTGGCGCTTAAAACGTTACGGCTTATATTTACATCATTTTGAAATTCAATTTGTAACCTAATGAGGTTTTTTTTACCATTTGAAAAATTGAAATGAATTCATTCATTTAAAAAAAAATATTTTTTTTACCTCTCCCGAGAAGTTTGTTTTTTGGCGTTTACAACATTACGGCATTGCACGCTTCAAATATTACAGATATATATTTCTACAGTTTTTAACCCATAAACTGTCAGAATACATTTGTATTTATTAATGTTAAGCCTGCTTATTAGTTTTTTTTTTAAATTTTTGGTTGTTACGGCATGTCACAGATTGTCAATAATCAATATGTAGCCTGTTTGTGACAGGACTCCGAAAATTCTTTACTTGTCAGAATCTGTAATATCTGGAATAATTGTGCTTACGCTGTCTTAATTTTTAACCATGTCCTTCGATAACTGCGTAACGCCAGGTTGTGCAAATTGGGCAAGGAAACAAACGAGTACGAAGTATGAAGTTTTTCTTCATAAACCTGGTTATTATTGACCTCTTTTTAGAGCAGCCGAAGTAGACAAATCAAGAATACTAGAAAGTTAAAGAAGTACTGTACTACAATCTCGAAAACGAACTAGAAATCATCCAGGCTACGGGTGAAAAAACACTTATAACATCCGTGTTCTCTTAAATGATTAAAGATTACCCACATCAATTGAATCGAAAAAGGAATTCTCGGTATAAGGACTTTTCTTTAGTAAAATAAGTATCAAATTGAGTGAACGGAGTATCGACTATCTTTGCCTTTTAAAATCTTATTATAAAAATCTACAATAATATTTTGTATTATGTTTTATTTGAAATAACATCAAAACCAGAAGTGCGTAAAGTGAGATCGAAATGTAGACGAGATGACCGTTAAATTTGCATAAAATAATGAGTTGACCTTGACACACCCATGACGTTGTTACTACTATAATTTTTTTTATTCGTCAATTTTTCTCCACACAAATTCAAACTATATACCTATATATATATATATATATAATTGAGACGGATTGATGATAACAATAATAATAATAATCAGCGCAGAGCCCAAACGGTTAGGAGTTGAAATATGAAATTTGGTACACAGGGTACATAACGGGAAAGCACACTAAGAAGGGATTTTTCGAAATTCCCCCCGGGGGAGAGGGACAGGATTAAGGCTTCGACAATGGAAGTGTTAAGTAATCTAATATTCCGTTACCGTATAAAGATACGATTATAGACGGCCCGAAGACCAAGTCACGGAATCAAATTTGACGTAACATAACCCAGATCATATCAATCCAATATTGACATTAACTTAGAAATACGCTTCGAGTAACTTTCTTTGCTCCAAATTTTAAATTCTATCGCGTTCCTTCTATTACACTACATTTCTACGCGTGTCTAATTTCCCGAGATTCCATGCGTGAACTACGTAACAACAGAAAAAAATAATGCGAACAAAAATACATTCGGAACTGTAAGCTTTATTGAGTTTATTGCAGCCTAGTGCTGTGCGATGCATCGATGTTTTTGTTCGTTGATGCATCCAACTTTCGATGTTTTTGAAACATCGATCCTGAATCGATGTTAGCAATATGTGAATTTTCATTCATCGATGCATGCAGTTCATTCTTTGTACCTAGTGTTACCACCTGTTCGGTTTTCACTCGGACAGTCCGGGAATTTCGTAGAAATTGCGATGAAACAAAGTTCTTGCAAATATGTTTACAAATTTACACTATTTTAACAGTGAACGAACTCACACTCATTGAAACTCATCCTCAACTCTGCCATGTTAGTCTGTTTACTCTGACTCATCGCAGAATGAAAAAGGTTCTGTGACATTAAAATTAATTTAGCATGTTGAGACTCGATGGAATTCGTATTTCTTGATGATTGAGAGATTTGTACTATTAAAAAATTTTGTTACACTAACATTGCAAAAGTTTCCAGGGGCACCCGACATGCTCTCTGGTAGAGAATTAAGTGCTTTGAATGATGCGCTTAAAGTACTAAAACCTTTTTATAAAGTAACTAATGAAATTTCAGCAGAAACTCACACTACCATCAGTAAAATTATCCCATTTTTAGGGTTAATGTTTAATGCACTTTGCAAGGTTTCTACAGAAACAAATGTGGGAAAGAAGTTGCTGGAAAAATGTTTTAGTAATCTTGATTTCCGTTTTAAATCCACTGAGACGAAGTTAGTATATAGTGTTTCCACATTACTAGACCCAAGGTTCAAAAAGTTAGATTTTAAAAGTCCAGCATGTTGTGCAAATGCAATTAAATGTGTAAATGCAGAACTTTGTAAATTTCCCTCTGCTAAGGCTCAAATAAGTTTTCACAATAATGCAGAAAATAAACTTGAAGATGATGACCATTGGTCATCCAGAAAAATTGATATTAAGATAGAAATGTTAACACAAATGCAACTTTAAATTCAAATTTTAAAACTTTTTTAGATGACCCTATTGTGCCTCACAATAGTAATGCTTTGGATGTGTGGAAATCCATGAAATTTTTTAACTATAATTTATGTGAACTTGCCATGAAGTGGCTTTGCATTCCTGCCACTTCAGTTCCAGCAGAAAGATTATTATCCAAAGCTGGAAATACTATCAACAAAAAGCGGAGTTCTTTAAAGCCAAAGAATGTACACAAACTTCTAGTTTTAAATTCATTATCAATTGAAAAACTGTATGCATTGGAACTGTAATTGAACTATACAAGTTGAAAATAAAATTAAGTTTTGTTTTTTTTTTTTAATTGTGTGAGTTTATCTTGATTAAACATCGTTGTTCCAATGGGCATCGATCAAACATCGATGTGAAATCCGACATCGAAATTTAGCATCGATGTTAAAATTATAGACATCGCACAGCACTGTTGCAGCCAAATATATTTATTTATTTAAGGCAAATTAGTGCAAGAAATTCATTAAATTTCGACCATTTTTGTTTGTTTGTTTTCCTTTTGTATGAAGAACGTATTCAAATTAAATGTGAAAAAAAAAATCTATTTTTATTTCGAACTGCGAAAGGTACGCGTGCCAAGCAGATTTTTCATTTTCGTATTAAAATTAATATTAAATTTACGGTTGGAATGCATACGTAATACCGAGAAATTTGAACGATGATAAATGACATCAAAGAACAAATTATGCGATTATTGAAATATGAAATTTTCCCAGAGAATAACTTCGTAAGTTCGATATCGATCATAAAACTGTTCCTAATTGGATTAGACATTTCGATTTATTTATAGAACGTTCGATGTGGGTATATAAGTAGAGAAACCAAATGGAATTTCTTCGCGTATGTCATTGGAAATAGATGCGTGGCCAATGTCTGATAATTTGAAACTTTCAAAAGAACGCGTTCGCGTGCTATTGCTCTATAATTTCAAAAGTTATCACCATGCAACCAAGGAATTTGGCGAGGACAGTCGACGGGAAATCCGCTACAATTGGTGGAGAATTCCGGCTTGGAGAAGAACCTATCCGGGCAGGCGGGGCAGCGATTCCCTCATCCACGACGACGTTATTCGGCAATCGTTACGCGGTAGAATAAGCGCGACAACTCGACCGTTCCCCCACACACCAAATATTGACAACGTTCGATACACACGACAATACATAGAGCACAGCAAAGACGACCTTAGAGAAGCCCGCCAGTCTGCCCCGGGGAGTTCTGCCTCCTGCATCTTACAGCCCGGACTCGGCGTCGACCGACTACCATCAATTTCACTTCTTGTAGAATCGCATTGACCACATACAGCCGAATAGGGCAATGCCCGCGCCAAAACGACGCTGGAGATTATCTTCAAAGACAAATCTCGTCGTTATATACTCACGGTATCGAACGTTCGAAAGGTAACGAGAGATTTCGATATGGATGGTGATTACCTACAAGAGTGCACCGTGATGGCAGTCGAAGTAATTGAAAAATTTAGACATTTCGGCAAAAAAAAGACTTTATTGAAAACTTATAAAGTTTATTTTGAAATATGTAAATTTTGCATTTACGACCCGAACTCCTAGTTAAATTAATATCGCGAATATTAGAGTGCGACTATGCAGACGCGAGCGAGCGAGAATATGTGGCGAGAAGAGGGGGGCGCGATAAATATCAAATCCTGTCAGATATGTGCGAGAATCAGAAATTCACTCACGCCAGCGAGATTTCTCGCTTCTCGCTTGTTCGTGTTTTTTTTTTTTCCTTCGCGAGAACTATGTCGCTCGCAACCTCTCTCTCGCTACTAAATTCGCGTCTGCATAGTCGCACTCATAATATTGTAGATGAAGGAGCAATACGTACAAAAATTTCGGTACCGACGTACGTATTAATTTTTAATTGTAATTTTATAAATAAAAGTTTAGATCGCCCGATGCCGCCGTATAAAACGTGTATTTTTATTGGAGTATTCGTCTCGGTTATTCCGTATTACGTTCGAACGAAGGAAGTTAGCGATATCGCCCGGATTTTAACGCTAGCGTAGTTTAATTTGTACGATAAATAAAAACACTGGGAAAATAATGGCGAAAGAAAAAGTTGAAAGGAAAAATTAAAATTACGCAGAACGCGGTGGCAACGGAGGAATCACTTCCGGCGAAAAACGCAGACGACGACAGAACTGCCAGGTGGCGCCGGTAAAGGAAGCGTGACGAGTTTTTCGGATACGTCGCCGTCACGCGTGGCGTCCGAAGTTCTCTCGTGCCGAGCGTTCCGGTAGTGACGAGATGGCGTCCGGCCTTCGTCGTTCGGCTTCGGACTCCGACGTGCGTCTTCCACTTGGAAATTAACGTCGTCGACCGATGCCGGTGACCAAAGACTGGACGTGGATCCGAATGGGTAATTCCACTTTACACGTTCAGACCAAATTTGTCGCCTTTGTACTGTGCGCGGGATGCCTTTTGCTGCTGCTGTTGTATTTTCTACCCTTTAAAGGTACCGTCGACGGCCGGGTTTTGCGGCCCGCTGGCGGCGACTCTCGTTCTCCGGAACCGGAAGACGGCGGACGGTCGTCTTCTTACGATTCCACCTACCCCCTTTCGGCTCCCGAGACGACGGAGAACGGAGTTCAATACCGGATCGCCGTCGTCTCCGACCTGGACCGGGCCTCCCGGTCCGCCGACAGTTCCGATAAGTGGATCAGTTACATGAAGAGGGGTCGCCTGACTTTTGACGTCTCTACTGGATACGTGGCCGTCGACTGGGACGACGAAGTGGCGCTGGAATCGACCCTGGCGGCGGGAGGAAGGGGCATGGAACTGTCGGAACTGGTGACCTTCAACGGAAGACTCTATTCCATCGACGACAGGACCGGAGTGGTGTACCGACTGGTCGGCAACCGGACCGTTCCCTGGGTGATACTGACCGACGGCGACGGAGACGATGCAAAAGGTGAGAGAGTGTCGTTGTTTTGGAGGGCCGGCCCTTCCTCGGGTTACTGGGAAAATCCGACGGAAAAAATTTGATTTTTTCGCTCGATCCGGAGTGTCGATTTGTTTTATGTTTCGATGGCGGGCTATGCGGAGTCACGTTTCCTTGAAATGCTGGGGGACGACAGAGATTTGTGACTAAATTCGAATGGACTAGCCACCAGTGTGCATGATTCTGCATGGTACCACACATTGTGGCAGTCTGGTCAAACCTTTTTCTTGGGACTCTGTCCGATGCGGAAATTTAGCCGGGTTGTCGAGTCTTTCCAAATTGCAAAGACCTTCCCGACGAGTTTCGGTGTAGACGGACAATTTTCATATTTAATGGGCAGAAGAGTGACGTCAAAACAAACTGAGACAGATGAGATTTTTAACGAATTACAAAGTCGAGCGAATTACTAATGATATTTAATTTGCCTCTGTTTATGCTTACAGTATATACGGTTACGTTAGCTTTGTAGTACGTGTGTACGGCATGATATATGATCTTGTAACGTAAATATTTCTCTATTCTTTATTCTCTTGTATAGAATAAAGAATAGAAATCTCGAGAGACTGAATAATTTCGAATATCGATATTTTCGATATTTAAAATATTATAAATAATTTTGATATTTCTTATATGTAGGGGGGTTAAAAAATTGGAATTTTTAAAATAATGAAATAATGAATATTTTCCTGGTTGTGTGGGAAATCTTTCGTTTGCTGGTTGCGTGGGAAATATAATGGATTCTCAGAACTGTGAATAATTTTCTGATTTTCTGTGGTCTGACCAATCCACTAAAACAACATCGGACTTTGGACTATTTTAGACAAATCATAATTGAGTGTATAATTGCTGCATGCTACTCTCGATTTGTTAGTAAGGTGAGAATTAGTAAGCTGATTTCTGTATATGTTCTCTGTATGTTTCATTTTAGAATAAGACAAATTGCAAAGATATGCTGATGCAAACAACGTGAGGATTGGGTGAGCACATTTTTATACATTTTTTTGTTATCTGTTGGGCACTAACTTCCAAAACTCTGCATTTTTACCTTCCCCTCTCTGTCTGCTTTAAAAATAACTTCCAGATTTTTATTGTTTTTTGAACACAATGAATTTGTCAAATGGCTTTGCATAATCACATCCACATATCCAAATGCAGCTAAGTGCCAGGGATTTTCTACAAGCAACAGATAATTCTCAACATTTCTTAACTCTTGAAATTGCTCTTAAATTTCTCAGATAAGGCAGCAAAATAATTTAACATGATCTTAAATATAGTTTTCTGGAGAAATGTCATTGAAGGACATCCATCAGTGCACACACAGACCAATTTTTTTGTAACAATATTATTATTCTCTGGAAAAGTATAATAATATCAAAATAATCTGTGCTTCTAATTGATTCTTCTTAGGAAAAAGTTTCAAAAAATCTTCATGAATCAAATTCTGTTCAGTATAGTATCTAACAAAAATGGAACATTGTGACAATGATGAAATGTTGGTGCTGGAATCAAAAGCCAAGCTAAAATATTTATAATTTTTCAAATATATGATGTGATCAGAAATGTGTTTTGCAATATTTTGAATACATCTAGTGCAGATAGAATCTGAAACCTGCATTTTATATTATTTGATTTTTATCACTAAAATGATCAAATATGTCAAAGCATTGATGAAACATTCCTATACAACTTCTTCCGGTAAATAGCTTTAGATGTTTACCAAGTATGTAACAAATTTCATAAGATGCTCCTGTCAATGCTGCAATTTTTGATAACACTTTGTTGTTGTTACAATGATTTTGTAAAGATATTAATTATCCTAGCACTATAAATGGCTCTTGCTAGGACTTATCACACATTATTGACGTATCATAAATAATGTGATTAGAGTACAATGAACATTAATTATTTATTTGTATGCAATTTGGGTAGACAAGTTGTCCCTCTTCAGCCGTTACAATCACTAAACTACAAGCATCTGAAAGGTAAAAGACTTTATTTTACAAAACGTACAGTAACCAAGTAGACAACATTTTTTTAAAAAGGAAGCAATCTATACATAAGTAATCTATAATTGTAAAACCATATATCTTCTATCAACAACTTCCCATTAACCATTTAGTTACATGAAATGTAAAGAATTTTAATTTTCTGCCATCTAAAGTTACATAATGATACACAATTAAAACATAAGCCAAAACATAAAATTTTTTAAAAAGACATACTTTAAGCATTAACTGTACAGAAATTATTTTTAAACCAATTCACAAATCCAAAGTCACTATAATACATTAAGATGGATTTCAAAGCAATTAAATGCACTTTTGTAAATAATATTAATCACCACTTATTTGACCAGTAATTTCCATTATTTGTTACAAATAAATAAATAATGTGTGCTTACAAATAAATTAATGTTCATCAGTTTCTAAGTAATTTCCCAATAGTGTATGATAAGTCCCAACAAGAGCCATTTATAGTGCTCACATAATTAATTAATTGTGGGACAAGAAGCATAATATTAATTTGTAAAGAAAGTTACTGTTTCACATGTTATTAAAGACCCCTGAGGAAAAGTGTCGTTAAATGATCTGTGTTTCATGACATTAATGTTAATGATGAACAATGTATTTTTTTTTAATACAGTATTATATTTTTGTAATAAATCAAAAAAGTTGCTGAACCATGTTTATTTGGCACAACAAAATATGCTTCTTCCCAATTGTCTTGAAACACAGTATTTACTTTGGATATTTTTTATTTGTTTTGAACACACTACTGCCATTGTGGATAATAAAATTATTTTTGACACAACGGTATGATTTAAAATAGTCACCTGCATTAGTTTGGCATAGCAGACACGTAAAGTTATAAGAAACGAATAATAAGAATCATCATTATTATATAACTAAACAAACAGCAGGTTGCAAGAGCACTGTGCAAGCACATATTGCACTACATAATAGACTGTCCAATGATGGAATTGGAAAGATTTTCTCTCAAGATTATCCTGGAGGCACACAATGTGAACTGGCCTCCTCAAAATCTGGACTGCATTTTTGAGCATAAGGACTCATACGATGCCTTCATTCACCTAACTGACATGTACTTCAGAAGAACCACAGTCCCTTTCTACTGATGGACGTCTCTTCTTTATTTTGTAATCCAATCCTAAATTTGTACATACGCGTTTTCTTGTTCAGGTGCAGGTAGCACCTTTGCATGCCTCGAACTGTGGTATGCCTCTTGTATATTCCAATTGTTTATTTTATTGTATTCCTTATTACATTGTATTTTCAACTTTATTTCTGATCCCACCCGGTTATGTTTCACGGCACCGGGATGTACTATGTATATTTTTATTTTAATAAATAACTGAAACTGAAACTGAAACTGAATTGACTGTGCAAGCACATACCTACAGATCGAGGATTACCCACATCTTGAGGTTTTAAAAACTTTTGCCAAATTGCCAGAAGTTAAAAATAAGTACTTAGTGTGAATGTTATGGGACTCACAGAAGCTTGTTATGTTGCAGATTGAGTATGACTGTACTACACAATCACAAAATTGGAAACAGACATAATAGCATACAGACAGACACTACATCACAAATTTGTACAAAAAATACCCACATCTTACTGTTACAGAGCAAAGGGTCGTTTGATTATTGCTTGGTTGACCATTGATTTCCCGGTCATTGACTCAATGTCATGCTACATCATACCCTTCGATGGAAAGTAGTCCATTTGATGCCTCTTAGATCCAAGAAGTCATATGTTTTGGACAACGATTGGTGATCCTCATGCACATTTGAAAGTTTGCAAGAAAGGAGCATTCACATGTAGGCCTTGTCACATTTTTCTCCAAACTTGTGCAATAATTGTCGATATTTTTCTATCAAATATACTTGAAAATTTCATCAAAGTTACACGAAAATAAGTTTGTAGGCAATCACTGTATGTTCTATTATTGTTGGAAGGACTGTAACTTCAAGTCACTTTGGTTTTTGAGTCTCACTTTTTGTATCATTGTCAAATAGGCCTAAGCAGATTGTTTAAAAATTAGACTGCTCTGACCTTTTGTTGCTAGTAACTCATTTAATCAGTTGTCAAAACAGTTATTCATATTACTTAATGATTGCTCTATGATTATTGTTTTTTTTCAATAAAGGACACACTATTTTAAGAAGCAAAAGTAAAATTAAAATGTCACATAAGATTCATTACTGGTTGCATGAATTTAAAATTCGATACGCAATACCTACGCACAACTTAGTCACAAGTGCTAATTGGCTAGCATCTTTCAGATGATCACTCATCAAGTTGTTTATTATTACTTTGCCCAACTAGATAATAGCAGTATTTATAGTGACTGGTCAATGTGATAAATTACGATAAAAAAAAGACATGAAATTTATTACAGTCCTAGATTTTGTTTGTCCTTATTCATAATGGTCTGGCATTATTCAAAATGCTCATATCAATCACTTAGTCCATAACATGTATACCTTTAAGTATCTTGTGTGATCACATGAATAAATCATGATACAAAAACAAACGTTATTGAGGAAATTCCATTCTTGGCCTTTTCTCTAATGTTCCAACATGTAGTTTTTCTCAGCAATGGCATTGGCTTTTACCACTTCTGTCACAAATGTCAAATTTCTTTAAAATTTTCTAAAAAAGAAAAAATGGTGATTGACAATAGGAACATTTAGTGTTATCAATTATATTGCTACTACTACTGATGTGAAACCTAAAATAATAATTTTATAAAGATTATAAAATCTTCTATTAATGAACAAGATGAAATTATCTATTGTAGCTGTTAAGTTCTTTAAAACAGTAACTGCTAATTTTCTATTTGAAAAACAATCAGTTGTTTTTATATATAGCTAGAATATTAATTTAGCATTGTGTATAAAATAATTTTTTCAATTAAGAATTGGAAAGTTATAAATATATTCTTAGAATTAATTACATATGAGTTCTAACTGACTGAATTTTATTATTATGGCAGGTTTCAAGTGCGAGTGGGCCACGGTGAAAGACCAGAAGTTAATAGTTGGCGGTCTGGGAAAAGACTGGACTACCACATCTGGTAAAATACTAAATCACAATCCACAGTGGGTCAAAGTAATTTTGCCCTCAGGAGAAGTGGAACATCAAAACTGGAGACATCGTTATTTGGCTCTTCTCAAGGCAGCACACATTCAGTATCCTGGTAAGTAATTAGACGACATACTAAATTTTCCGATTAACAAAATTTGAGAATTTTTTCAACTGTTAAAATAAGAGTTAATTACAAAAAAGAATTAATTTTTTACAATAAAAAAAAAATGCCTTGATTTCTCACTTATTAATACAATTTTTGTCTGCTTTACAACAATAACATTAATTTGCAGTTATCTTTCAATATTTTCATTATAATTAATCTAGTAAATATATATAATGATTTTCTATCATGATAAAAGAATATATTTTGAGGGTCAAAGAAACTGACGAATAAAAAAATTTGAGTCTATTGTAACTAGGAAACATTAATTAAGTAAATATTAAATTATATAGATGAAATCATTGATAAAAAGTCAGTGCTTAAAGCAAGTGGTAGATCTCTAAGTTACAATTTATTTGATAAAATAATGTCACTTGAACAACACAATAACAACTTCTGTGTGTAGCGTCTTTGCAATCCAAACAATAATTTTGGTAGACGAAGAATTTGAATTTGAATAGAATTTGGTAGACACAGAATTTGAAGATACAGCAACCATACCTTATACACAATAACAACTATCTTTCAGCATTAAAACTATTTATTAAACACAAAATAGTAATGCACTGTTGAAAGTGCTTGCATATACTGTATATCTTATAGAAGGAGGTAGTTTCTTTTAATAAATTCTCCATATGGATGTTTGGCACAAGCAATATTCCAAGTTATCAAAAAACTCGCTTTGTTAGCTTTCATCTTCATGACTAAAAAAGACAAGAGTTCTTGTTGCTTATGAAGACTGGATTGCAATGATTTAAGTTTTTCTGTTCACAGTTTTGAATTGAGTTGAAAAGTGGGGATGGCTTACTTCATAATGTTGACATAAATTGCTTACTTTGTAATTTGCAATTGTAAGTTTACAAATGATACACGGTGACATTCCATTATTGTCAATAAAAGCAAATTTTTCTGCTCATTCTTTCTGAAAGCTTTTATTTTCTTGTTCAGATTTTTGTTTTCTGATATTTTCTGAGGTCATATTAACAAAAAATTTATGTAAATTTATTTCCAAAGTAACACTACAATAACCACTGAGTCATACGCTTTTTCAATGTCCAAAAACAAGGCAAAGACTTTTTGTCTCTTATATAATTGCAATTGAACTAGTGCCATCGATGAAAATAATGCAATTTGAGTACCTCCGTTTTTTGTGAAGGCAAACTGTGTATAAATAAGTAATTTATTATTCTCAGTCCATTCATTAAACTTTCCGTTAGTACTGCTGTAAACAGTTTGCGAAACCCAGACAAAAGAGCAATAGGATGATAGTTGGCTGGACAGCTTCTTTCCCCTTTTTTAAATATCATTTGGAAAATGATTCTGTTCCAATCTCCAGGTATTGTGTACCCGTGTTATAGAAATTATTGTATAGGTTAGCCAATACATGAATACCTTCTATCGAAAAGTTTTTGATTATCAAGTTGGTAATGGAGTTGGAGCCGTTTTCTCTTTTATTTTTTTAATACACCTATGTAAATTTTCTACATTAAATATTTCTGTTATTGATTGAATTGTAACAGTTAAAGATTGTATTTTATGCTCATTATATTTATTTTTATAGGTAATGAAAAATTCTTCAAAGTATTGCTGCCAATTTTTATACATTACATAACATTTGGGCTCTGGGGTTTGTGGTTTATTTCTGACTTGTTTAATAATAATCCAAAATTTTTTAATATCTTTGGGCTTTAATAATTGGTCACTCATCTCAGAATAATATTTCTTCTTTTTTGCTTTAATTAGATTTTGATATATTTTTTTTGTTTCTTATATATTCTTTCAACGTTGACTCCGAGTTCATTTTTCTAAAATACTGTAGCTACGTTGTTTTTTAATCTTCTGTAAGTAACAACTCTTATCAAACCAGACTTGTTTGAGTTGTATTCTGTTATTGTTCCATCGAAGTTGATCTATTATATTCACTAAGTTATCGTATTTCTGAACAGCCGTTCTATTACTATCATGATCTTATATCGTTAACAATTGATTGTTGAATTCATTTTTGAATTTTTTCTCATCTCTCTTCTGTAAGTTCGACTATTTTTTTGAATTTGTTTTTCCCTGTTTTCGTGTGGAACACCAATTAGTTCTAGTTACACAGGGAAGTGGTCTGAAATATCATTATTCAAAACTCTAAATTCATTAATCTTATTTAGAACGAATTCCGAACAAATTACATTGTCAATTATATATTTACCTAAATTAGACAGGTAGGTGTATTCCGCAGGACTGTCGTTTGGAAGTCGTCCATTCAATATATATAAACTACTATCGTGTACAAATTCTAGTAGTGTCCTACCTCCTAAGTTACTTTATCTTTAGACGTTCTAATATCATCAATAATTCCATTGTTATTTTTTGCTTTTGTATCCATAATTTCACCTATTCGACTATTAGCATCGCTACCAATTATCCACAAGTCTATGATATTAGTTCTCTGTATTATCTTATTTTGGATTTTTGCTAAGATTCTCTTTTTATCGGATTTTGATGGTAGATATAAGAGTAATTCCTATACGTTTTTCTCCCCAGAGTGCACTTAAACATTGACAAAGTTCTAATTCAGCTAGGATGTAGTTATTATCAGCAACCCAAGACCTCAATTTACCTAGATTTTTATTTATTAATAATAAGAGACCTCCAGAGGGCCGGCCTAATTACTATTTCTTTAACCTTTACTTTCTAATACTAAAAATGTTCGTTCTAGAAAGGCTTTGTCTTCTATTTTTTTGCTGGATCAACCAAGTTTCAGACAGACCCATAACTGTATTAGATTCCAAATATCTGTAAAATATATCTGCGTATAGTTTTCTTTGGAGGCCTTGAATATTCCAAAATCCAAAAAGAATTTTGGAATTATTCCTTTTTGTATAGTCACTCGCATTTAGTGGTAATTCAACTACTAAATTTGTCTGCTCTATTCTATTTCCCTGACGGTTATTATTTTCTAGTATTTCTTGGTTTGTGGAATCATCTGCTCTCCAAATTATTCGTGCAACTGTAAGATTTTGTGCCCTGTGTATTTGATAAACCATTCAATTTAGTCGTAAAAAACCTTTTAAATGTATAACTTTTTGTAAGTTGAGATCATATGTGTATATATTCTCTTCCTTAATATAATAATCATCTCTCATTATTATTTTAATGCCTTTAGCTTTTTCTTGATACCAAATTTTTTCTCCTCAGATCTGAATATAATTTTTGAATAATAATTTTGAATATAATTTTTTTTTTTTGCTTTCTTACATCAAAATTCTTTAAGTATTAAATTTCTGTCATATGTTGAGGATAGAGCTATTTTCACNGAATCAAACAAAATTTTTTACAAATAAGCCTTAAAATGCTAGCTGTCAAAATATATAATGATAATATGGTTTAGAATGAAAACGGCGGGAAAAATACGACTAATCCGTCTAATCCGTCTAGTGGTAAAAAAAACGAACTTACTTTCCGAACAACCTAATATTTTGTGGACATACCCTACTCTCTACCAGTAAATAATTACGGTTTGTCGGTTTTTTATAATGGTTTTAATTTATATAAATTTCAATTTTTTTTTTTTTCTTTCTTGTATCTGTCCTATAAGACGATCCCGGATTTTGGGGGTCTTTTTTTATGATTCAACTATCGTCTTATCTGCACAGATATATGATAATTTAATAAATAATGTCATTTTTAGTTTAGATTTTATCAAGTACTATATAATAATTTCAATTTATCATTTGATGATGATTAAATAAAACTGAATTAATTTAATAATTTTAGACCACTATTGTATACTAACATTAACTAATCTACTTTTAAAAAAAATCTTATATTAATTGTTAATAGTCTGAGTAGTATGTTTCAATGTGGCTGTTTTATTGTGAGAAGGTCCAAATGAAGAAACATTTTTAATGAATTAATGGAGAAAGTAACATTAATGTTGCACAATAATAATGTCATTATATAGTATTATTGTAAGTCACAGTGATGTGTAACAAACAGCAAAGTATATCAGACCAAGCCCCTATTTTAGTATCAATTATCATATTTAAATTTTAAAACATTTGGGGATTTTATAAATGCCTTATTAGGCAAAATTATAAATTCAAGAAAATTCTTAATAATCTTAGATCTATAAATTAAACACTCCCACTCAACAAACCTTTATCTCCGGTAATGCTTAAATTTTCGAACAAAATTATTTTGTTCCCGAAATTTAAGCATTACCGGAGATTACGGTTTGTTGAGTGGGAGTATTTATTAACACCGGTAATCAGATTAGAAAATATTGATCTATAAATTTAAAAAAATATCTTTTAATTCTTTCTGATCCCTTCACAAATTACCTTTCATACATCCAGCGTGAAAGCAGATGTTAATGAGCTAGTCTAAAAATGAAAACGAAGGGCAAGAAATTATAAATTATTGTAATTTAAATAGTACCGTCTATCATTTTTCAGTTTTCATTTTAATAATTTTGATTGTGTAACAAAATAGTTACTTTTCAATTAAATTTTATTATTAAAAAAAATTCATAAAATTTATGAAGGAACAAATTTAATAAATTTATTTTTAATTACTATTCAATAATAAACCTTGCAATATGTTATAAAATATAATTATTTTTTCACCTTATGGAAGGAATCGTATAATTTTACAGTTGCAAATTAATCCTGTTATTAAATATAAAAAAAGTATTAGAATTACCGAATTATAAATTAGTAATAAACTGTTAATTAGAAAAAAATGTTTAGCTTGCAAAATATATTCAATCAGCATGTTATAAATGTGTTAGAATGATTTGTTCGTACTTAATGTCAATGTTGAATTTGTAACATTAATGCTAAATAATAAGAGAAGGGGTTAACACTCATGCTGAAACATACTAGAATGATTAATTTCTGGATTATTTAGACTTTAATTTGGCTAACTATTAATGTGATTATTACAGAATATTTGGACTTTGCTTTTTCTGTTCAATTTCTGTTAACAATTCACCATAGATATGCATAAAACAACAATGTTTTAATGCTCGATGGCAATTTCTAAACAGTATACTGGTAATTATCTTGTTTTTGATGTCTGCTTAGAGACTGGAGTATATGATAGGGAAGGTTATATGAAGGTTCTAGAATGTTCTTGGTTTTCTGCAGGATACATGCTGCCGCAAGTTATCCATACAAAATTATAATAAGTAGATTCCACTGTTGTTGTGAAATGAACATCCTTATATTTCATATTGAACATTAGAACTTCTATTTCTTNGAATTAATTTTTTACAATAAAAAAAAAATGCCTTGATTTCTCACTTATTAATACAATTTTTGTCTGCTTTACAACAATAACATTAATTTGCAGTTATCTTTCAATATTTTCATTATAATTAATCTAGTAAATATATATAATGATTTTCTATCATGATAAAAGAATATATTTTGAGGGTCAAAGAAACTGACGAATAAAAAAATTTGAGTCTATTGTAACTAGGAAACATTAATTAAGTAAATATTAAATTATATAGATGAAATCATTGATAAAAAGTCAGTGCTTAAAGCAAGTGGTAGATCTCTAAGTTACAATTTATTTGATAAAATAATGTCACTTGAACAACACAATAACAACTTCTGTGTGTAGCGTCTTTGCAATCCAAACAATAATTTTGGTAGACGAAGAATTTGAATTTGAATAGAATTTGGTAGACACAGAATTTGAAGATACAGCAACCATACCTTATACACAATAACAACTATCTTTCAGCATTAAAACTATTTATTAAACACAAAATAGTAATGCACTGTTGAAAGTGCTTGCATATACTGTATATCTTATAGAAGGAGGTAGTTTCTTTTAATAAATTCTCCATATGGATGTTTGGCACAAGCAATATTCCAAGTTATCAAAAAACTCGCTTTGTTAGCTTTCATCTTCATGACTAAAAAAGACAAGAGTTCTTGTTGCTTATGAAGACTGGATTGCAATGATTTAAGTTTTTCTGTTCACAGTTTTGAATTGAGTTGAAAAGTGGGGATGGCTTACTTCATAATGTTGACATAAATTGCTTACTTTGTAATTTGCAATTGTAAGTTTACAAATGATACACGGTGACATTCCATTATTGTCAATAAAAGCAAATTTTTCTGCTCATTCTTTCTGAAAGCTTTTATTTTCTTGTTCAGATTTTTGTTTTCTGATATTTTCTGAGGTCATATTAACAAAAAATTTATGTAAATTTATTTCCAAAGTAACACTACAATAACCACTGAGTCATACGCTTTTTCAATGTCCAAAAACAAGGCAAAGACTTTTTGTCTCTTATATAATTGCAATTGAACTAGTGCCATCGATGAAAATAATGCAATTTGAGTACCTCCGTTTTTTGTGAAGGCAAACTGTGTATAAATAAGTAATTTATTATTCTCAGTCCATTCATTAAACTTTTCCGTTAGTATTGCTGTAAACAGTTTGCGAAACCCAGACAAAAGAGCAATAGGATGATAGTTGGCTGGACAGCTTCTTTCCCCTTTTTTAAATATCATTTGGAAAATGATTCTGTTCCAATCTCCAGGTATTGTGTACCCGTGTTATAGAAATTATTGTATAGGTTAGCCAATACATGAATACCTTCTATCGAAAAGTTTTTGATTATCAAGTTGGTAATGGAGTTGGAGCCGTTTTCTCTTTTATTTTTTTAATACACCTATGTAAATTTTCTACATTAAATATTTCTGTTATTGATTGAATTGTAACAGTTAAAGATTGTATTTTATGCTCATTATATTTATTTTTATAGGTAATGGAAAATTCTTCAAAGTATTGCTGCCAATTTTTATACATTACTTAACATTTGGGCTCTGGGGTTTGTGGTTTATTTCTGACTTGTTTAATAATAATCCAAAATTTTTTAGTATCTTTGGGCTTTAATAATTGGTCACTCATCTCAGAATAATATTTCTTCTTTTTTGCTTTAATTAGATTTTGATATATTTTTTTGTTCCTTATATATTCTTTCAACATTGACTCCGAGTTCACTTTTCTAAAATACTGTAAGCTACGTTGTTTTTTAATCTTATGTAAGTAACAACTTTTATCAAACCAAACTTGTTTGNGATGTGAAACCTAAAATAATAATTTTATAAAGATTATAAAATCTTCTATTAATGAACAAGATGAAATTATCTATTGTAGCTGTTAAGTTCTTTAAAACAGTAACTGCTAATTTTCTATTTGAAAAACAATCAGTTGTTTTTATATATGGCTAGAATATTAATTTAGCATTGTGTATAAAATAATTTTTTCAATTAAGAATTGGAAAGTTATAAATATATTCTTAGAATTAATTACATATGAGTTCTAACTGACTGAATTTTATTATTATGGCAGGTTTCAAGTGCGAGTGGGCCACGGTGAAAGACCAGAAGTTAATAGTTGGCGGTCTGGGAAAAGACTGGACTACCACATCTGGTAAAATACTAAATCACAATCCACAGTGGGTCAAAGTAATTTTGCCCTCAGGAGAAGTGGAACATCAAAACTGGAGACATCGTTATTTGGCTCTTCTCAAGGCAGCACACATTCAGTATCCTGGTAAGTAATTAGACGACATACTAAATTTTCCGATTAACAAAATTTGAGAATTTTTTCAACTGTTAAAATAAGAGTTAATTACAAAAAAGAATTAATTTTTTACAATAAAAAAAAAATGCCTTGATTTCTCACTTATTAATACAATTTTTGTCTGCTTTACAACAATAACATTAATTTGCAGTTTATATTGTTTGCTTATTTGTTATTGTTGTGTTGTTTCCTTGTTTTGTTTATTTATTTACGTTGTTTATGTATTGTTTTTTATATACAAACGACAACAACAATTAAACAAACAACACACCAACAGACAAATAAGACAATAACAGATAGCACCACAATAGTAAACGATACGATTGTGCACGTTATATTTATAGGTGATTACACTCTTTCATAACTTTCAACGGTGTTAATAACACTTGGACTGTTTTATCTTAAGAATTTCTGGAAATATCCGAATGAAATCATTGCACGAGGAATTGACTTTATTTCTTACAGAGATTTTATTAACTTCAATAATTTGATATTAATAGTTAAGAGTAAGTAACGAGCGAATGAATGAATGGCTGTTGCTTTCAACAGCACCTCCTACCGGATAAATTTTGCAACGGAGCAGTGCTGTGTCAGCCGCGGGACAGGGAACTAACAATTCACTATGGACATTATTGGAAAGGAATTACGCTTCCTCTACCTCTTTAATAATTTTTTAATTAATAAAAAACCTAACTAATGGAATAAATGGATTGATTTTCCAACAGATAGTTAATAAGTAAGTAATTAAAAATGAAAAAAAATATAGTNGCACACATTCAGTATCCTGGTAAGTAATTAGACGACATACTAAATTTTCCGATTAACAAAATTTGAGAATTTTTTCAACTGTTAAAATAAGAGTTAATTACAAAAAAGAATTAATTTTTTACAATAAAAAAAAAATGCCTTGATTTCTCACTTATTAATACAATTTTTGTCTGCTTTACAACAATAACATTAATTTGCAGTTATCTTTCAATATTTTCATTATAATTAATCTAGTAAATATATATAATGATTTTCTATCATGATAAAAGAATATATTTTGAGGGTCAAAGAAACTGACGAATAAAAAAATTTGAGTCTATTGTAACTAGGAAACATTAATTAAGTAAATATTAAATTATATAGATGAAATCATTGATAAAAAGTCAGTGCTTAAAGCAAGTGGTAGATCTCTAAGTTACAATTTATTTGATAAAATAATGTCACTTGAACAACACAATAACAACTTCTGTGTGTAGCGTCTTTGCAATCCAAACAATAATTTTGGTAGACGAAGAATTTGAATTTGAATAGAATTTGGTAGACACAGAATTTGAAGATACAGCAACCATACCTTATACACAATAACAACTATCTTTCAGCATTAAAACTATTTATTAAACACAAAATAGTAATGCACTGTTGAAAGTGCTTGCATATACTGTATATCTTATAGAAGGAGGTAGTTTCTTTTAATAAATTCTCCATATGGATGTTTGGCACAAGCAATATTCCAAGTTATCAAAAAACTCGCTTTGTTAGCTTTCATCTTCATGACTAAAAAAGACAAGAGTTCTTGTTGCTTATGAAGACTGGATTGCAATGATTTAAGTTTTTCTGTTCACAGTTTTGAATTGAGTTGAAAAGTGGGGATGGCTTACTTCATAATGTTGACATAAATTGCTTACTTTGTAATTTGCAATTGTAAGTTTACAAATGATACACGGTGACATTCCATTATTGTCAATAAAAGCAAATTTTTCTGCTCATTCTTTCTGAAAGCTTTTATTTTCTTGTTCAGATTTTTGTTTTCTGATATTTTCTGAGGTCATATTAACAAAAAATTTATGTAAATTTATTTCCAAAGTAACACTACAATAACCACTGAGTCATACGCTTTTTCAATGTCCAAAAACAAGGCAAAGACTTTTTGTCTCTTATATAATTGCAATTGAACTAGTGCCATCGATGAAAATAATGCAATTTGAGTACCTCCGTTTTTTGTGAAGGCAAACTGTGTATAAATAAGTAATTTATTATTCTCAGTCCATTCATTAAACTTTCCGTTAGTACTGCTGTAAACAGTTTGCGAAACCCAGACAAAAGAGCAATAGGATGATAGTTGGCTGGACAGCTTCTTTCCCCTTTTTTAAATATCATTTGGAAAATGATTCTGTTCCAATCTCCAGGTATTGTGTACCCGTGTTATAGAAATTATTGTATAGGTTAGCCAATACATGAATACCTTCTATCGAAAAGTTTTTGATTATCAAGTTGGTAATGGAGTTGGAGCCGTTTTCTCTTTTATTTTTTTAATACACCTATGTAAATTTTCTACATTAAATATTTCTGTTATTGATTGAATTGTAACAGTTAAAGATTGTATTTTATGCTCATTATATTTATTTTTATAGGTAATGGAAAATTCTTCAAAGTATTGCTGCCAATTTTTATACATTACATAACATTTGGGCTCTGGGGTTTGTGGTTTATTTCTGACTTGTTTAATAATAATCCAAAATTTTTTAGTATCTTTGGGCTTTAATAATTGGTCACTCATCTCAGAATAATATTTCTTCTTTTTTGCTTTAATTAGATTTTGATATATTTTTTTGTTCCTTATATATTCTTTCAACATTGACTCAGAGTTTACTTTTCTAAAATACTGTAAGCTACGTTGTTTTTTAATCTTATGTAAGTAACAACTTTTATCAAACCAGACTTGTTTTGATTGTATTCTGTTATTGTCCCAAACAATTTATTAGTTACAATAACAATAACAGGCTATGAACAATATGACTAATAAATAATTTATTATTATTATTATTTTCATTAAGATTTTTTGAGTTTTGAATTTTTTGTCCAGTAATAATAATAATCATAAAATGAAAACAATATTTTGTATTTAATTTTTTTCTATATTTAATTTATATAATTGGGACAGTTAATAAACACTTACAATTAAATTATGAAGATGACAGTACAGTTTGCTAACATGTGCTTGAATTGAAAATTATTTAATGTTTTAAATTTTATACAAATGTTAGTTTAATACAGAAATTCATTTTAATAAATTTAATTATATATTTAATAATTTAAATTTATTTATTATTACCATATATCTGTGCAGATAAAATGAGGTATAAATTTTTATCGAAGTTTTATAGTTTTATCATATATCTGTCCTATAAGACAACCCCCAAACTATCAATGGCCTATGAATTTAGTTTAGATCAGCGATCATCATCTGGATAATAGCACTGTATAGCATATACGGAATTATGTCCTATTCATAATTCTTTGAAAGAACTTCAAATTTTATTTTCTTTCATCTGGCAGCACTGCCTTGCAATTGTTGCAAACATTCACACTGATTCGGGTAATGACCTTGACCATTCACAAAAACATCTTACGGGCTATTCTATTGGGTTGTTTGGAAAGTAAGTTCATTTTTTTCCGTGGAAAAAAAAACATATTTTTNAGTGTAAGACTTTGGCTTGCATACACATCTTTAATGTTAAGTATGCTTACTGTATGGCACATGCACTCAAAAAGCTCACCATTCCTGATGTAGGTAATTTAAACAATTACTCCATTCTATTTCTTTTTCGAAGTTACTATAATTTTAACTTTAGTGAATACTTTAACAACAGCAATCAAAGCGTGATTATGGAAAGTTTTATGTAGATGATTATTTAATAATATGTACAAAGGAAAACAACACAACTTATATAGATACTAGTTAGTTGTAACCAAAATAATTTTTAAAATATCACGTCCAACAACAGATCTATTGCAACACCATTTAACTAGTGCAAAGTTTATCATGTATAAATTTTTTCACTTGGTAACATTAACTTGTGAAAAAATAGTTATGACGTATAAAGAAAAACAATGAACATCAAAATGAATGTTTTCTATCGGAGTCTTTTGGCAAGATGAAATACATAATTTATTTCATTGAATAATACTGTACATTGAAAAAGAAATTTTGTATTTTTCTTTAGTCTGTAAATGGAGAAATAATTTGATACATTGATTTATAAATTTAGTAGTACAGTATATGATTATAACATAAATGTATATGTATAATATATACAGGGTTCCAATACACCTGGAAAATCAGGGAAAGTCAGGAATTTTCATTAGTGTTCGGAAAAAGTCTTGGAAAGTCAGGGAATCTGTCTGCTTAGCTTCCTTGTTGATTTCATTTGCAGAATATGGCTGACAAAGTGTACTTCTTGCTTCCTGCAGATGGCTAATGCTGCAACCTTTATTACAAATATAGCAGAATATTTTTCTATCAAAATATTTTTAATATTAGAGGACACCACTAGATGTAAAAATCCATTGTTTATAAAATTTGTGTCTTTCTTATGTGCATATGACTGCTTTCCTTATCTGATATCATCAAAACCCTCTTCCAAAAACAATGAATTTTTCTGAGGCACTTAGTGCTGAAACTTGCACAATTGCATATAATGAATTAAATTTAATTTTATGCATGTAATAAGTCTTACTTATTGTTCTATTATATTGTAAGAATATATTTTAAAATCACTCAAAATCAGAAGTTTGTTTTAATCTGATGTGATTTAAAATTATAAAAAAATTAAACAATATTTTGACAGTTAATACAAAGGTTTACTTTTACTGACAATTGCAGGTCACTTTTAAAACTAGCATTGTTTATGTGAAGAATTATTACAAAATGTAATCCTAAAGATGAGCATTTCTAAACTCCAGGTATCAAACAGTCCCTAATATAATATACTGCCAGATCAATTAACATTTTGAGATTTTAAAAACACTTTATCATGAATTTGAGAGAATAATCTGCAGTTCTCTTGATAATGTTAAGTTGATTAAAAGTTTTTCCAAAATATTTTAACCCTTTTGGAATCCTCACACTGTTATCCTTTACACCTTCAATTCGAGTAAGGTGTTAATTAATTAATGAATTGATTTTAAAAAACGAGAACAAAGTGTAAAAATTGATAAATATTTGTAATTTATTGGTATTTTTTAAATCCTGTTATTAAATATAAAAAAAGTATTAGAATTACCGAATTATAAATTAGTAATAAACTGTTAATTAGAAAAAAATGTTTAGCTTGCAAAATATATTCAATCAACATGTTATAAATGTGTTAGAATGATTTGTTCGTACTTAATGTCAATGTTGAATTTGTAACATTAATGCTAAATAATAAGAGAAGGGGTTAACACTCATGCTGAAACATACTAGAATGATTAATTTCTGGATTATTTAGACTCTAATTTGGCTAACTATTAATGTGATTATTACAGAATATTTGGACTTTGCTTTTTCTGTTCAATTTCTGTTAACAATTCACCATAGATATGCATAAAACAACAATGTTTTAATGCTCGATGGCAATTTCTAAACAGTATACTGGTAATTATCTTGTTTTTGATGTCTGCTTAGAGACTGGAGTATATGATAGGGAAGGTTATATGAAGGTTCTAGAATGTTCTTGGTTTTCTGCAGGATACATGCTGCCGCAAGTTATCCATACAAAATTATAATAAGTAGATTCCACTGTTGTTGTGAAATGAACATCCTTATATTTCATATTGAACATTAGAACTTCTATTTCTTTTTGTATAGCAACAGTGTCTATTCTATGGTTTTTAATATATATCCATGCAGATGGTGGTGTACTTAATGTAATTAGATTTCTATTCAAACATGCTAGTTGTTTTATTGACATTACATAGTAATACCTCTTTTATAACTAATTTATTTTTTGTAATTGTTGTTACATGTAGGTCAGCTGGTGAACCTATGGCATGCATGTCCAAAGTGGCATGTAACATATACAATGTCAATTTATCATCAATTATATCAGCTTTTTACATTTATTTTAACACATTCATTTATTTATTTAAATATCATTATTCAAAGTGTAAGACTTTGGCTTGCATACACATCTTTAATGTTAAGTATGCTTACTGTATGGCACATGCACTCAAAAAGCTCACCATTCCTGATGTAGGTAATTTAAACAATTACTCCATTCTATTTCTTTTTCGAAGTTACTATAATTTTAACTATAGTGAATACTTTAACAACAGCAATCAAAGCGTGATTATGGAAAGTTTTATGTAGATGATTATTTAATAATTTAGCCGGGTTGTCGAGTCTTTCCAAATTGCAAAGACCTTCCCGACGAGTTTCGGTGTAGACGGACAATTTTCATATTTAATGGGCAGAAGAGTGACGTCAAAACAAACTGAGACAGATGAGATTTTTAACGAATTACAAAGTCGAGCGAATTACTAATGATATTTAATTTGCCTCTGTTTATGCTTACAGTATATACGGTTACGTTAGCTTTGTAGTACGTGTGTACGGCATGATATATGATCTTGTAACGTAAATATTTCTCTATTCTTTATTCTCTTGTATAGAATAAAGAATAGAAATCTCGAGAGACTGAATAATTTCGAATATCGATATTTTCGATATTTAAAATATTATAAATAATTTTGATATTTCTTATATGTAGGGGGGTTAAAAAATTGGAATTTTTAAAATAATGAAATAATGAATATTTTCCTGGTTGTGTGGGAAATCTTTCGTTTGCTGGTTGCGTGGGAAATATAATGGATTCTCAGAACTGTGAATAATTTTCTGATTTTCTGTGGTCTGACCAATCCACTAAAACAACATCGGACTTTGGACTATTTTAGACAAATCATAATTGAGTGTATAATTGCTGCATGCTACTCTCGATTTGTTAGTAAGGTGAGAATTAGTAAGCTGATTTCTGTATATGTTCTCTGTATGTTTCATTTTAGAATAAGACAAATTGCAAAGATATGCTGATGCAAACAACGTGAGGATTGGGTGAGCACATTTTTATACATTTTTTTGTTATCTGTTGGGCACTAACTTCCAAAACTCTGCATTTTTACCTTCCCCTCTCTGTCTGCTTTAAAAATAACTTCCAGATTTTTATTGTTTTTTGAACACAATGAATTTGTCAAATGGCTTTGCATAATCACATCCACATATCCAAATGCAGCTAAGTGCCAGGGATTTTCTACAAGCAACAGATAATTCTCAACATTTCTTAACTCTTGAAATTGCTCTTAAATTTCTCAGATAAGGCAGCAAAATAATTTAACATGATCTTAAATATAGTTTTCTGGAGAAATGTCATTGAAGGACATCCATCAGTGCACACACAGACCAATTCTTTTGTAACAATATTATTATTCTCTGGAAAAGTATAATAATATCAAAATAATCTGTGCTTCTAATTGATTCTTCTTAGGAAAAAGTTTCAAAAAATCTTCATGAATCAAATTCTGTTCAGTATAGTATCTAACAAAAATGGAACATTGTGACAATGATGAAATGTTGGTGCTGGAATCAAAAGCCAAGCTAAAATATTTATAATTTTCCAAATATATGATGNAAATTTATTAAGGTATAAATTTATACTTTTGTAACGGACTACAGAATTTATTTATTTCCTGCACTTTGATACTTCAATAATTAGTTTAATATAAATAAATATCACCAATTTTGGCAATTTTAGGGCTTAAAAACTGTCGACACTGATCATACCTGTAATAATACTACTAATACTGTAGTACGCTATAGTTTTGAATATCAAACTAGGCAGCTTGATCGATTTTTCTACATGGGAAAAATTTCTACACTTAAAAATTTTTAAGTTTAACTTTTTGTTAAAATTATGCTGCTGTTTCAAAACAGTTGTCCTTTTTGTTGAAAGATTGATTTTAAAATAAACTCTTGACCTAGAAACATGTAATCTTTTTAAGAACAGTACAGTACTATTTGCATGGTCCTCACATGGTAGTGACTGACCAGATCCTCACCACTGTTGTGAGGCCTGGTATGAAGATGGCCAGTTTGTATTTTTTGCTTTGCTTGGATTTCCTCGTGGCTCAGAAAACTTTTATCAGAATTTTTTCATTTACAATTATGGCATTTGACAGCTGAACAATATCTTCTGTGATTTTTTGCCATTTTGATAATTTGATAATTCAGGAGAGGATCCCCACTGTAGGATGTGGGGGCCATGACTATTTGTATATCAGAGAATACTGTTTATTGATTTTATGCTACTAGATTTACAAACAAATAATAATGATAAATTATGATATAAATTACTTATTTTTTGTTTGTAATAAAAAAGCTCATGTTATCATTACATTCAAGTTGTGGATCCTATCAAACAATTTTCTACTGGATATATGTACTTTACTTTTTGGCACAATTTTTGGAACATATCAACTGTGAGTACATCTATCCTTCTTTTTGCAATGTTCACAGTAAGTAAAATGCTGTTTTATTATGTTGATATTCCAAACCATAAGAAATGTGAGGATTGGAATTTGGACAAATTTGGTGAGGGAAACTCAGGAAATTCAAAAAGAAAATTTGAATAGGAGCCCTGTGTATATTATATACACATACAGTTCTTACAACATAAGTTATATTAGTTTGGTTTGATAACTGCAACTATTAAATCATTTACAGAGAAATAAGGGGCACCCAATGCTCTGGGGCTGCAATAAACACCTACGGCAAAATTTCTCTAACTCAAAGCTCCAAGGGGCAGGAAGAAATGTCAAGGCACAGACTCAAGTTAAGACAACGAGAGTAAAAAATGCCAATCCTGAATACATCTATATTTTTTATTTCTCTTGCATTATATAAAGAACCTTTGATAGCTGTTTAAAACAAAATACTGTATTGCCTTTCAGAAAAATGTTCAATGTAACTTATGGAATTGAACAGTTTTGTAGGTACAGTACATCTTGTTGAGATAAAGCAAGAGAACCTCTTGCTTTTGTCTGAAAACTGGTGTTGGAGAGTAGATACAACTATCTAAAATTTTATGGAAATCTGATAATTAAGATGAATTTTACAATTTATTCTATCCAAATTGAAGTTGGGGAAGTTGAAAGTAACATAAGTCGATGTCAGGAGATCATGAAAAACTTTAATGTTTCCAACTTGAATCTAAATCAAATCCCTATGTTATTCCATTGATACCTATAGTGCTTGGTTTTCTTTGAGGTAGAGAAGTTGTATTTACTGTACTGTATTTACAACAAAAAAAGGAGTCTCCCTACAACTGGTTGAAAAGTGGTTTGGTTTGGTTTGATTTGATGACTATCAAAACCTTCCCCAAATGTAACCTTATTCATGTCAACACTCGACACCACGTGTTAAGGCAGATTTTCCTGTATTAGCTTTTATTCCTATTATTCCCGTTTATTGAAAGATGCTTTGATGTGGCATTCTTGACATGTAATCATGCCAACTATTATTATTATTGGGCATTTATCATTGTGGACAGGTTTCTTTCTATAATTTCCATGAATTGAAAGGCTGTTGAAACCATGATTGTGACCACTTGAATGTTGTTGGTTTGGACCATTGCATCAAGTACTCAGTTTGCAAACACAAGAATTGTTAAAAAGAATGAATCATTTAAATGGGCACTTCAAAATTTATTAAACTCTAGTAACTAACTAGTGATGGAACGATTAATTGGAATTGGAAAAATCGGGCACTTTCCGGAAATCAGAATCGGGCAAATCTCGTCAGTTTCCAATTCTGAATAAGAAAATTAATTTTTAATATTTGACTGAAACAAATAAATAAAATATTAGTTTACTTTGTCAACATGAAAGTTTCCAATAGAGTACATACATCACCTTCTGTAAGGGGAGTCATGTTATTGCAGACTTTTCTTTTAATGAAGTCAGAGCAGTGAGTTCTTGGTCTGTTCTGACTTTATGCATTTTAGGGGAATTAGGGTTGCTATTTGACTGGCATTTGGCCAGCTTGATTGGCAATCTGTATTTGTATAGGGGAAAGGTAATGCTGTGCCCATAAAGAAAAACTAAGTTAACACACACTATATTTTGCTAATTCGTTTTAATGTTTAAGTTTGAAGTGTTCTTTACAATTTGGTTTTATTTAATAAAAAAAAATTTTTAAATAAGTAAACTTGTATGTAATCAATTTTCAATACTATCCATTGAGTGGGAATGTCCAATCATTTGGCACTCATTTCACTTGATTAGCATATCAAATAATTATGAATGTGAGTATTATTGTGTTTCTACATCTCTGCAGTCTTCGTGTAACCAATTTTTGCATTTTTTTTCCTGGTTCTTAGATTTATACTTTCTAATGCCTCTAGTTTGTGATTTTCTTGAGTAGCTGTTAAAACTTGTGAATTTTTTATTTTGTGTACTAATTTTTGCCATTCAGTATTGTTTGAAATACAAGAAATGGGTAAAATATCACCTAAGGCACTGGTTGTTGAACATAACTTACATGAGTATCATTACTCTTCAATTGCCATATTGAATTCAGATGCTTTTTTGTTTGCCTAACAGCATATTAAATTAAATAAAAAGCAGGAATGGGAAGCTAAATATAGTTTACACACATATTGATTAAACACTTACTCTTGATGGAAATTTGAAAAATTTTCTAAGCAATCGCCTCAAAAACAACACAAGAAAAAGAAACTTGTGATAGTGACTGCCACGTGACTATAGGTAGAAATGTCAATGTAAGTCTAATCACAACAATCACAATTCCATTTTGTTTTGAGATATCTATGTGAGCATCATTGTTCAACTTTTCCCCAAGTTAAAAGGAAATGTTCCGTCCGCTGTACGCAAATAACGTAAATTCAGAACAACTTTTAAACGGTTTTTAAAAACATTTTATTTTATTTTGCCTGCATATTTTGAATCGTTCATTACAATTTTTTTAATTAATTGCAACATTTTTTTAATAGAAATTGTTTGTGGTATTTTTCAAGTTATTTTGCACAAAAGATTAAAATAATGAAATTTTGGTTTTTTTAGTAATTTGTTTTAATAATTTAATTCTTGTTATATATGTTTACTTACATTTTAAACTGTTTTGTGGAAACATTATTATAAAATTATTAAACAAAATAAAGTATTAAATGATGCTGTAATATGTTTAATTTTTAAAACTCAGATTTGAAAATTTGACTGATTCATCTTGAAAAATCAGACATTTGTGGCTTGAGTGAACGAATTCAAAAATTAGATAATTCGTGATGATGATAGTTGTTTGGTTCATTTAATTTCATCATAGTTAACACGAAAGCATTTGTGAGGCATGCCGACTGCAAGAAGCACTAAAAAAAGAAGTCCACATTCTCATTTACCTTCCAGTCATCGATATTTGGAAACTGTTTCAACTTCTTTGCTCAAGATGTCATCTAGGGTTCCCCAAGATTGTCATGATGAGATAGTTTGAGTAAAAAGGGAATTAGCTGTAGTTTCTTTGAGGGTAGTGTTGCAATATTAACTTTATACAAAATAAGATTGCAAATCTATTTTATAGTACACAATAGAAGCATGTGTATCCACATATAAATGGAGAATTTTTTCATGTTTCTTTCAAAAGATTGATTTTGTATTCTTAAGCTTGATGTTTATGGACATGTTACATTCATAATCATTAATTTTTCTAAAATAAAATAAACATTATTAAAGTAAAGAATGTATTCAAAAGAATCAGAATTGGGAGAAATTTTGGTAGTGTCCCATCACTACTAGTACCACTCAATGAAAAATCATCATCATACCATTGAATTATATTTCTTCATTAAACTAATTCATTAAAAAATGAAGAAGTACAATCCTCGATGTAAGTTTTATTTTAAAATGTTTTACAAATTATTTATTTGTATAAATAAAGCTTGTTTAGATTCAAAGGCTGTCAACAAGATTTGTATAATTTCCATAATATATTATGCAATTTCTGTAATAACTCAGGATATAATTCTTCATAATTGAAGTTTTTGACTATTTACAAAAATATAAAATTTGAGTCTATCTTAATCCTTTTATATACAACACCAGAAGTAACAGTTAACATGGTTTTTTGTTGAAGAATAACTTCTTAAAAAACAAAGGTAAACAAGTAAAAAGAGAGTCACAATGTTAAAAACGATCAAGTGTCAGCCTTCTGTTGTAGGTTCTGACACTTTACATTAAAAACATGAAGAATTCTTCTCACCATACTGTCCTTATCCATTCTTTAACTGCTTCAGGCCCTTTGGTGGTAATTTCGAGTTATCCTACTTATTTGCATATTAATACAATTTCTGTAATAACTCAGGATATAATTCTTCATATCAAAAATATAAAATTTAATGCAAAGTGTCAGAACCTACAACAGAAGGCTGACACTTGATCGTTTTTAACATTGTGACTCTCTTTTTACTTGTTTACCTTTGTCTTTTAAGAAGTTATTCTTCAACAAAAAACCATGTTAACTGTTATTTCTGGTGTTGTATATAAAAGGATTAAGATAGACTCGAAAATTTTATATTTTTGTAAATAGTCAGACTTCAAATATATTATGCCTTTCCCAATATTGAGAAAAGCATAGTATGTTCATATATTGTATGCACTGGATAAATGAATATGATAAAAAAGCACCTCTAACAATCCAGCAAATAAAATTTGGAAACGTTTTTATTTTAGTAATCATTTTTAAGCAATCTTCCTCAGTTATGTTCTATTTTCATGTTTTATTTTATGGTAAATTTAAATATAAATGAAAACAAGAATTCAGTTATTTATTTTAGCAATGTAGTTGCAGACAATAAAATTATTTTAATTGTTTAAGAGAGATTTATTTGTTATCTTCATAAAAAGATACATTGGCTACCGCATGGCAGTGTGTCTGTCTATGGTTGATGCAGCCAGTTCTCCTGTGCACTTTAAAAATCTCTAATCTTGAAAGATTAGAGATTTTTTTCATTGTGTGTATATTTGTTGTTGGTTTGATAATTCATGTCCAATGGGAGCAAGCATCAATGTCCTGTTGTCATGCGTAAGCTGATAGTGTGGTGTTATCGAGCTTCTTATCAATTGTATATTTATGCTCCTTGAGTTGTCATTGCAAGTTGCACATCATGGCACCCACATAGACTAAACAATCAATGTTTTGGATCTGATCTAATGGGATGGAGTAGATTCTCATGGCTGAATTACAGTCATATTGTTTTTTGTCATTCCTTAAAATTCTGAAAACCATAGTGTTGCATCAATATATCACTTGGACATTATTAGCCTTGGCTACCTTCTTATATCCCATTTTTAAGAGGAATACATAACTTAAACTACCCTTTGTTTTCAGTTCAATGAGGTATGCTGATGTTTTGTTGCTTGAAAGGTTGTGATTAATTTCTTATCATTTCCATTGGGTATCCCTGTTGTTCTGCAATCCTTAACTAACAAACTTTGGTGGTATTATATTGCACATGCAATTATTGTGATTTGAATTTGTACCTTCAATATTAGTCTTAAAAACTACCCAGTACTGTGGTGTAAATATGGCAAAATTATCTTTACAAGCATAACTTATTCAAACCAGCCTGACAAGGATTTGTGTCTCAGTAAGTAATCAAAAAAATCTGTGAGAATTCTAATTACGCCCACCAGTGCTGTTTTCTATCCTGGTTTGATATTAAGCCAAAAAGAGCTCCATTACTTGCTGGATGGTTGAGGATTTCAAGGCACTCATAGCATGCAATCTAATTATATAACCACTGATAACTGCCAGAGAATCATTTTCAATTGTGCAGAGAACACTGCAGTCTTATGTGAGGGACTGCAATTTTTGAGAAATAAGCAGTCTGTAAATTGCATGATTCTTCACTATCTTCAGCATTACAATTGGTATCGGTTAGCTTCAATAACAGGTAACAACTTTGAGGAGGAAGAAGAGAATGATGCATTTCCATTCTGTGCAGCCTATATATAAGATGCCAACTTTCAAAATAATTTGTGTTGTAAGAGATGCTGATCGTGCATCTAATTTGTCATTTCCTCCATTAAACTGATGAGTGCAGCTACAGAATGACTCAGTTGGATCACTGTTAACTCTCCTTGTCAAAAGATATCTGAATTTGATGGTATTCAGCAAGTACTTTACATCATCAACTGTGCTGAATGTTGTCGGGTAAACAGCTTTGTAAGTTTCTTTTGTGAGAAACTGCATTCTTTTTTTCATTCTTACATGGAATCAAAGAAAATTGACTGCAGCCAATTGAGTCGTCCATCATTAATTTCAGAAAATGGTCTTTTGTTTGGCAGTATAGAGAACAGATATTCATTTCTGTTACTTATCCACAAGTGGTTTGAACTACAGGATATATTTTCCACGAGTGTAACTGTTGCACCACAGCCAGAAAAAAGAGAGACATCTTTATGACAAAATGAATTGTCCCAGTAACAATGGGTAAGAAAGAATATGTCTTTTGCTCTCTTTACTTTCATTTTTTCAAGATTAGTTGGAAATACAAGTGCATGTGTTAGGAATCTCACTGGTTTAATTAGAATATTTTTCTGTATATCCAAAAGAATCTTTAGATAATAACCTCCATCAATACATTCATTTCCATCTGTCAACTTTCTTTCTAATAATATGGATTGCAAATTCTGAATTATGTGATTTGGATCAAATGTCAGAAAGAGGGATCTAATAGTGTTACACAGATGAGATAATTTATGTAGAAGATCTCCATTTCCAAGAGATTTGACTATGGTTGTATTTGTCTAATAGTTATGAGCAACAATATGTATCACTAAAATACCCAAGTTTTCCACCTCTACGAGAATATCAAGCATCATTCGTAGCAGTTCAGCACCTTTTAAACAGTATGTGAAAAATATCCAACACATATTGCATAAGAAGATGAAAGTCCGGAGGAGATAGCACAACATGCAATTGGCTACTTTTTGAGGTTCACAAACCTCTCCGTGTTCACCTGTTTCGACAAAACCAAATATTCTGTCTAACTGGTTGTCATAAACTAGCTTCCGATCAATAGTCATTTCATCCATAATGAAGCATAGCTTTCTTCTGCAGATGTAAAATTTTCTTTTTCATTACGTAACCTTTGCTTTATTAAGGGTGTGATACCAATTGCACCCAAAGTTTGGCCTACATACTTGGCAAGAGTTAATTTACAAGGCAAATGAAGCAGCTTTCTAACACGAGCATGATCATAACCTTTTGATGATTTAACTTTCCATAAAATACATTCACGGATTACATCATTACTCCATTTGTAGCATCGTTTATCAAAGTTGAGAATCTGGTCAACAAGAAATACTGCTGCAGTGTTCCCAGTTTCAGCTAATGCTGCTATTTTTCCTATTACTTCAATCAGATTAAAGGCCTACAAAGAAGATAGAATGCAAAATTGGCAGATTCACAGGTGCAGCAAGATAAAAATGTTCTTTCTCCAAAGTTTAGCTTTTAGTTTAACAGTTTTCTTTTATTCTGTACAGTTAGTTCCAGGTCATTATTAGTTTGATATGCAGCATTTACCATATTTCTCTTCCTTCCTCAAAATCAGTATGGTTATAAATGGGCCCATCAATAACTTCAGTGTCTACAGTTGTACTTTCATGCTGAGGATTCTGTTGGTCAACAAGCTTATTCCTTTTCTGTGGATTTGCACGTACTTCTAAATTCCGTCGTAATGGTGTTCTCTTTGTTTTCTCTGCCCAAGGACACTTATGTGGGGGATAGTTTGGACACTGCAGGGGCATGATGTTGAACGTAAAATGTGCCTTTTAAATCCAATTTCATAATCACTTTCCACAATATGCAGGATACACACAACTGACCTGCTACTTGGTATCCACGGCAATCGTTTTTTATTTCCTTGTCTCGATATAACATTTAACGTTTAAATTCTTATTTATTAAGATGTGTCAAATTTTATTTTGTATTTTTTTTAAAAAGTAAACAATTTTAAAAAATTAAATCAGAATCGTCGTCATTATTACTTTCTTACTAAAGGCCTGTACTGTATAACAAAGGAAAAGAATGACATTGGTCGAAAAATTACTTCCCCAGATTTTTGGCATTTTTTGCCTCTAAACATGGAGAAATGCAAAAACATTATAGGTTTTTTCTGTATTCACAAATTTTAAGTGTGTATGGAGAGGCACAATTTAGTTCAACCACTTTGAAGCTTACAAACTCCAGTGTTAAACCAGGCAACTCTCAAAAACCATAAAGTTACTAACCTTCAGACAGGGTTAACAAAATTGTGCCCCTAACACAGTTTAACATCCATACATACAGAAAGAAACCCAGAATCTTTTGCATATTTTGACTTTACAAGGTGTCCAGAGTCCAAAAATGTAAAAATTTGGAGGGGGTCATTTTTTTGACCAATCAATACACTTTCCCTCTGTTATATACAACAACCGGGAAAGTAAAAATTATCAAATACATATTTATATATTGACAAACTTTTTTATTCCAGAGTAATGACTATGTTCTAAGCTAAAAGACGCCTCTATTTATTGAAGCCTTTATTCTGAGGTCGTGTGACGAAACAGAATTCCTGGACCTATTTTGTTAACAAGTGCACCCCAGATTGGAGTCGGCAGATTTTTACATGACTCCGCAGCCCTGCTATTTACTGAATTAGTAAAGTTATCAATAGCGAAACATACTAGAAAAGCTTTTCAAAATAGTTTTTTTTATGTAAGTTCATTTTCTAGTGTGATAGCAATAAAGTACTCCTACAGTTTAGAGGGCATTAACTATTTATATTATCTAATACATATAACTGTTCTAAAATTGAAACAAAATTTTTGTAATAAATCAGGTATAAGAACCTTTCAGTGAAAGAAAAGCTTTGTTATTGAAAGTTATTCTTGTAAAAGGGTCAAGTAAGAAAAACAAATGAAAGAATTTTTTTTTAGTGTTTGGAATTGGTTGGAAAATTGTTAAATATCCAATTTTTGAAGCAGTTTACTAAGGGATAAAGAAGAGTTCTATGAGGAAGTTCTAAAACGTTTTTCTTTTTCAGGATACATTATACACGAAGCCGCATCCTGGAGTGACATCCACCGTCAGTGGTTTTTCCTTCCGCGAAGAGCCAGCCATTCGTCTTACAATGAAAAAGACGACGAGAGAAGGGGGACCAATCTATTGCTGAGAGCCAGCGAGAATTTCTCTTTCATAAACGTGAACGTAGTGGGAAAACTCAACCCTCTTCGTGGTTTTTCTTCTTTTAAATTTGTCCCGGAGACTTCGGACACGTGGATCGTGGCACTGAAGTCGGAGGAGGTGGACGGTAAGATTGCATCTTACATCACCGTTTTCACAGTCACGGGCAAAGTATTGCTGCCCGAAGAAGAAATTGGAAAAGTCAAATACGAGGGGATAGAGTTTATCTGAGGCTTAGACTGGAAATGTAGGGGCCTTCATTCCAAGTGGAAGGAATTGAAGGAAATGTGGTCTAGTTCAAAACTAGTGGAAGGCCCATTCTTTACCCGCAAATCCCCAAATGCCATTTATGACGGTAACTGCAGTGCAGTATCTCTTGACCTCAAAGCAACTGTTGGTCATTTCTATTTATAAATATCATCTCTCTGGATTTGTGAATTATTTTGTCTTTCTTTCAATAAAAGCCTCAGTTATGATAATGAACAAAAATGAAATTTTACTTTAATGTTCTTTAATTAGTAATTCAGTGTTGCAAAACAATGGTTTTTCCTTAGCTTAACATCATGGGCACCCCAATGAAACTTTAACCTGCAATCATGTGTAATAGTGGTAATTTGTCACACCTACTAGGTTTTCATACACATTCTTCACCAAATTCATTTACTTAAATGGACAGCATGAGGACATCATGGAAGAATAGCTAACTCAGTGATTCCCAAACTTTTTTCAGCTAAACTTTATACCTAATTCCCCCCAACCCATTTTCCCTTGTTCAAGGAAGGGCTTGGAAATAGTCTTAGAAAAACTTTTTTTTTACAAACTTTACACTTTGTGTCCACATCTAAATACCATTAAACACAATCTTACTTAAGTTTTCCCTTTCCTCTGTTATAATAGGTGTTAGTGACCCCAGTCCTTGCCTATGGTCACCATTCCATCTGTATCCTGTCTCCAGTGTTCTCTGCCACCCACTTGTTTTCTTTTCACCTCCCTAGATTTACTCATTGCTGGTAGGGGGCAACAGCATCCACTTTTTTTTACCGTAGAAATTTCACCTTATATGTGTAATCACATATAATTTTTCTTTATTGTCATATGATCACATGCATAATGTGACAATTTTCTGCTCCGATGTCATCAAAAATGGCATCGTGAATGTTTGTCAGCTAAGCACAACGTAATTAAATGATTGGTCACTATGACCTTCAACAGTTTAATGCTTTTGGTTTTTTTGGGCACAGAAAAAAACATTTCCCGGTCCTTCTGAGAAACAACTCGGCCCTTCTATCATTCATTTTTAGCTGAACTTAGTTCACATTAGCCCACACTATCTTAGTTTTGAAGGATCTCTTATGGGAACCCAGTCAAGGAGATTATTTTGTTAATAGCTCAAAATAAAAAAAAAATGTATGATGATAAAATTTGGTACAAGCATAAAAGATATATTACAGTATTTTTCAGAATTGTCAAAATCAAGAAACTGCAATTACATACAATGTAATTATGCATTGTAAATCACTGGAAAATTACCACTTGTGCAGGTTTGCTTTTTACAAGAACATGTGCACGTGATTGTGGGTTAAGCAGAGAAATTTACAGTTGTTGCCAAGGTCAAAGACAAAGGACCATAAAAGCATCCAATCAATGTCATCTAAAATTATGAAAGGATATATCTTAGTCGGTTGTTATTAGTGGCAATAGGATATTGAATAGCTTATTGTACTGTACAAGTGGAGACTAGCAAGCAATGTTCCCTCTAATTTTTTTTCTCGATGAGCGGAACATATACTTCTCTGAGCAAAAAAAATTTTGCTGAGCATATATATATATAAAATCTTATTTTTTTCTATAAAAATTAAAATAATTAATTATAAAGTAGAGATTATAATTCACTTTAAAACATACTTTTATACAAAATATTATCTCTTGTCGATGTCACATGACTGCACAATTGGATATTGAAGCAAAGATTTAAACTCTAAAGAATTACACACAGTATGTGAAGTTTGCACAAAATTTTCAAATGTTTGTTTATATCAATTTAACAATAAACTCATTAATATAAATAATTACTCACAAATATATCATATTCATAAATAAAAACATTCAAATTTCTGAGTGATGAATTAATATAAAAATTACAACCAAATCTGCTATAAAATAATCACGTAATTGAATGTACTTTATAAGCAATATGCAAATTAAAACATGTATCATTTACCCTCTCCTTCTAATAATTGTATCATTCTGACAAGTTTTTACAAAATGTCACAAAGAAAAGAACTGAGAAAAACTCTCCATCCCAGACGAGGAAAAGCTTAGAAAGATTGCCACACTTTTTTAATTGCTCCAATAGATCTTTTCAAATTTCTTATTAAAATTTTTAGGACACAAATTTGCAATAAATAAATGATACAATCTAAAACAAGCTCTAAATGAGAGAAGGAAAAGCAGTGTTACACTCCTTTTGAAGTGGCAAGACGGAAATGTTTAAGCGTGCCATCATTGCTTAGTCTCTTGCCAAAAGCAATGCAATTGTAGCTAATGTTTTGAAATTTCTAAACATTAGCTATAATTGCAGCAAAACCTAAACTTACAAATGACTCCAAACAAAATAGACTAGAATGGACAAATGAGTTGGACAGAAAAATGCAGTGTTTTCATATTAAACATTTTTTTTCATCTGGATGGTAATAGGTATTATTAATTAAAGCACAATTTAAGAAAGCAACCAAAGGAATATTTTATCAGACAGGTGGGAGGCGATGAAATTGTGGTTTGGTCGGCATTTGCTTTTAATGACAAAGCAGATATCATCATAATTAATAATATTTTGATACATTCTGAAGCCATTCTATGCCATTTTAACATCTTATTCCATTTGGACCACTAATTGGAAAAAGTGAGTGGATGCTTAACAATGACAATGCTTGACAATGACTACAAGACAATGCTTGGGTGAACAAAATTGTGCCCCTCACACAGTAACATCCATATATACAGGAAAAAAACCCGAATCTTAGACATTTTGGGGACACCCAGAAATTTCTGGGTGTCCCCAAATCATGTTTGTTGGTGGTAGTACATTTGTTTCTCACCATATAAATTGTTTTAGAACTATGCTATAAATTGATATTCAAATTAAGAATGCAAATAAAATATTTTTTTCTTATTGAAAATGGTGTTTTCAAAATGCTGAAAAACATGGCAACTACACTATAATTGATAAAATAGAATTTCTATCAGACCGTTAAAATTGGTACCAATTTAATTAAGTGTAAAGTAACTATCAATATAACTTACCATTTATCAACAATACACACGGATTATCAAACTGTCATTGATGTAATGCCAATAGACATGTTGCAACCGACCAGACACAAGCCACATGCAAGCATAGTCAACAGTGTGGACATCTATAATAAGAGTCTAGCTGCCCGGTAAGCATTAGTTCTAAATTAAGCTGCTATGGCAAACAGCACCAATTGTGGCAACAACTGGATTTGTGTCAGTTTGTAGTTACAAGCGATATCATTCGTTTATCCTACCGTCAACATTGTTGAACTCTTTTATATGTTAAATAAAATGGAATGTAGTGAGTGTGGTTTAAACAGTATGATCTGTGATATACCATTAAATACTTGTTTTCTGTTCATAATAATTATAAATTATAAATGCTTAGTTTGAAATTATTAGTTAAAGTGAAAATAAAATTAGACATCTTGCTTAAAAATGAATTTTCATAAATTTTTCTATAAAAAATTATGTGAGGACCACCACTCCACCCTCCAAAAAATATATATATATATATTTGTAAACTAATAAAGTAAATAAACAAAAATTATTACAAATAAATCTTTTTTAATTATGTATTCGCGTGAACCTTAATTGTATCTTGGATAACAACCGAAGTTGTAAGAGGAAATTCACCTATTTTACCAATCTAGTGACCTCCCTTATTCAAATTTTAATATCAACTTGAATAAACCGTTTTATTCTAATTAATTTAACTATCTGAAATCTCACAACATGACAAAGAAAAGAGGAAGAAGCAACCAAATAATCACAGATTATAAAAGATATATGTAGAAATGGAGAACATTGCATCCCCTTGTTTTCGGCAATGTTTACATAGAGAACTCAGTCAAAGCAATCAATAAACAAACAATGACTAAGAGCAAAGATGAGTCATGTCAACACAGAGATGACTCTATGAAAGCTCGACGTCATCACCAAATAAGAAAACACTGCCTCAGCAACAATGATGACACTGCCAATGAATCATCACCCGATGATGAACTTTCTCATACTGGAAGGGTTTAAAAGGAGAGCTCCAGTTAGAGAAAGACAGTGAGATAGTCAGCAGTTGGAGACACAGCTCCAGCCAAAGAAAGGAAGAAACGGAAGAGACGCATTCACAGACATAGACAGAGAGCAAGAGAGAAAGACAGAGAACCAAAGAGTGAAACCAGATGAGCACCAGAGCAAGAGTGGTTCAAGAGAGGACGACTCAAAAACGAGCAAGCACAAGACGAAGTGCAGCAAACCTCCACAGTCTTGGCCATCACAAGAGAAGACATCTTGTTTACCTGGTATGTTGTGAGTCGCGTAAGTTCAAATACACCCCCCTCGTTTGGCACCCCCCTGGTTGTATAGATAAAAATAGGCAAATTTCCAAAATCAGGTTGTATAATTCTGTTCTAAACTTTCGTTTATATTAATAAATGTCCTTAAATTGATTATATCTGACTCTGCATTCTTCCTCCCTAGAGGCTCATTCCTGGACTTCAGAGTAACTCTTACCCTCGCGCCTTAATCATCTATTTCATCTCAAATGGCGGTGTGTCCGATAAAACACACCTGGTGGCAGGACTCTACCCAAAAAAAGTACGTAATAAATCTTTACAGCCCCCGAACCCCACAACTGGTGGCAGGGGTGGGATGCAGTGGTGATATTCAGCAGGTTCGCACAGGTTTGGCCGAACCCGTTGTTATTATTTTCAAAGTTTTCCGAACCTTGTTAAACACACGTAACATTTCTCAGTGGTTTTGTTTCTTTTAAAAAATATATTAAAATATACGTATTATACTCTACTAAACTAGAGCCTTATACCCCGTTCGCCTTGGTGTGACCTACCTGGACTGTTTCAATCTTGACTGAAACGAGGTTCAATCGCGATTGACTCGAGAGTTCTTGAAACTAGATCCACTCATAAGAGAGATCCCACAATCCTGCGCACGCGAGAAAATATAAGATGGCAGCGGAACACGTGTCGGTCTATCGACAGCGAAATAAAAAAGATATTGTATTTCAAGAGACGATGACATCTGTCTATTATTAGATATATCGCAAGAAAAAGTATTGTATTTATTTCTAACCAAAACTTCCATTTTGTTTGTCGGTGTTCGTGACTTACCGCATAGTTATGTCAGTTTTATCATCAGTAATATATATCTTTTTTTATTTATATGGGTATCTTAAGGTCAGTTTTTGCACTAATGTTGCTAATGCACCATTTGAGTGAAAAAAAATTAAAGAAAAATTTTCTGTTAGCAAACTTTGTTAAATATTTCGAATATCACCACTGGTGGGATGTTTTAAAATTGACTCAGAGATCAGTGAGCTTTAGATAAATAATAATTTTTGTTGTTTAAAATTGTAAGAAAGTAAAATGTCACTCACTACCGGAGATAGGAATGCAGGAGGAGGAGTGATGAGATCAAAGTCGTTCGCTCCATTAGGAAATACTCTCCCCGCGTTTGATGGTGAACTAGGCCAATAAAGTCAGAACCTTTTTCGAGCAGATAGAAGAGTTAGCTCAGTTGCACAATTGGAACGCGACAGATCGGTTGCGAGTCGCAAAGTGCAAATTAACAGGAATCGCTAGAGAATTCACGTATCAAGGACTTAAAATTTGCAGAACAACAGACTATGGGGAATTTAAGAAATTACTTATAAATAGGTTTGATAGAGAACCTTTATCGGTTACAACCCAAAAATTCTATCAATGCATACAACAGAAAAATGAAGATGTTCAAACATATGCAGTAAAGTTGAGACTGCAAAGTTTAGTGTTGGAATGACTCCTGTTGCAACCGCTGGCAATGATAAGGAGCGAAAAATTATCGAAAACTGTTTACAAAAAGAATTAGATACAAAGTTAAAAGTTCAATTCCTGTCAGGTTTATCCCCATCCATTCAAAGACAAGTTCTTTCTAAAGATCCGGAGGACTTTGAACAGGCAGTCGCCATTGCAAGTCGGGAGGAAATGATAGATCAATTAACAACAAGACCTAGATATCATATAGGCGCTATAGATCTTGATGTTGCTGAATTAAAACAAGAGGTACAAAGAATTAAGTCAGAGCTCTTAGACACAAGAGAGGCTAGGCATCAAGATGCATTCCAAACACCCACGACCAATACACTCAGCAATGACTGCATAGAATCTCAGGAATTACCAGACTTGACCACAATAGACAATCCACAGATGTCATTCCAGCCATCATTAGCATACACCTCTCCCCTTTGGTCAAATAGTTTTGAACAGTTTACTTTTAGACACTCGCAATACTATAATAACGAATTCAAGGTGAACAAAGTACACACTTCTAACCTTGGAGCAAAACAGGTATCTTCAACTTCTCCTATAAGGCATGATCGCACTACACCCAGTGTTTCCCCATAGTTTAAACTCTCCACAGAATTGGAGAGGACAAAATACCTTTCATTTACTGCACCTAACAAGATCAACTTTGGGAAGGGAAATGTTTTTTGACTCGTTTTATCACCAAAACAGATCAATGTTGTGTAGTTGTTTAGTAATTTGTTAATTTAAACTGTTTACAGTTTGCTGGTAATTTAAGAGACTTGGATTAGACTGATTGTTTCTCTCTCACGTCGTTTTTTTTATTTTTATTATTATCATTATTATTATCATGTTTGGAATTGATTCCAACCTTTTTATTAGAAGGGGACTTTGTCAATTTTTGCATCAATTGTTGCCATGAACAACAATAAAAGGAAAGGAAGAACATCTCTACAAACGAATAACAAACCAGGGAGACCGAGAATACCATTGGAAAAAACATATGCAATTGAAGGCGTCTACAGTAATGCAAGGCTCATGCATGCGCTACTGCTTCATTAGTGGGATGTCTAGTTCAAGTTAAAAATGGAATGTGTTATGAAGGAGTGTTTAGAACATTTTCCAATCAACTGGATTTCGTCTTGGAGATGGTTCAGAAAATAGAGAAAAAAAATAAATCTGCAACAGATGCTAATCCTTCAGTCACTAATTTATTGACATCAATGAATTCTCCTGATTCTGTTACTGAAAAGTTGATATTTAAACTAAAAGACATTGTGATACTCTCTGCTACAAATTTGGATCTTGACTATGCAAATAAAGATAATTTCACTGATTCAGCTATAAGTAAATTCAATGGTCAAGTAATTGAGAAAGAATTAGAACCTTGGGATGAATCATGTGATGATCAAGATGGAATGAAAACATTAGAAGGAGAAGTAGATGAAGCTAATGGATGGGATGCCAATGATATGTTTCGGACAAATGCTGAAAAATATGGTGTAACATCTTCATACGATAGTACGCTTCAAGGCTATACCGTTCCATTAGAACAAAAAAATACTAAAGAATACAAAAGGCAAGAGGCAGAAGCATTAAAGCTTGCTCAAGAAATAAAGAGTAGTTATACTTATCGTAATCGCATCATGCTAGAAAACGGTGAAGAAGAAGAACGTTATAGTGCTGTTATTAGGCCTGAAAACAGTAATAATACTACAAATAACAATAACACCAACAATAACAATAATTCAGGAAGTACCACACTCACATGATAACGACAGATTAGGCACCCAAAATCATTATTTAGTAATGGGTGGCAGCATAGCCGTTATCGTCACTATCATAATTATCATGATTTACATATGTATTATTAGAGATAGATGTAGATCAAGGACCAGACGTCCCAATCCAATAAACCCGATGCCTATAATTGCCCCTATTGTGAACTCACAAATACCATGAGAGACAGTACAAGAGGAGATTCAAACACTCCAAGTAAGAGGAAACGAAGATAGCGCAGAAAACATTGCTAATTCTGAGTACAACCAGCCAATAGAGTATAACTGCTCTAAATTGTAATGTGTGCACAAGGTGATATAAACTAAGGACTATTTAAACCATTTTTAGTTAACTTCTATTTTATCATCCTGGACAATAAAACTTAAGGACAAAGGTCACCAAGAACCACAAGATCAACTATGTCAGTGCATACTCCAACAGAGTGCAGAGTACAAGTTGTTACTCTGCTCATCTATCCCTAAATCAGCGAACTTCAGCCTGAAGACAAGAAAGAAAACCGTGGACTTTTTTTTTGTGAAAACTTCCTGTTGCATGATGTACTCTTTATATTCCAACCATCTCAGGATGCCAAGGAGTGGTGAACGGCATTAATAATAGGTAACTGACTAAACGGTGACAGTGAACGACATCAGTGAAAAAAAAATGTCATAAATATATTTTTTTGGAAATGGCGGAGTGATGTGAGGACAACCACTCCTCCCTCCAAATATATATATATATTTGTAAACTAATAAAGTAAATAAACAAAAATTATTACAAATAAATCTTTTTTAATTATGTATTCGCGTGAACCTTAATTGTATCTTGGATAACAACCAAAGTTGTAAGAGGAAATTTGCCTATTTTACCAATCTAGCGACCTCCCTTATTCAAATTTTAATATCAACTTAAATTAATTAGAATAAAACGGTTTATTCAACTATCTGAAATCTCACAACATGACAAAGAAAAGAGGAAGAAGCAACCAAATAATCAAAGATTATAAAAGATATATGTAGAAATGGGGAACATTGCATCCCCTTGTTTTCGGCAATGTTTACATAGAGAACTCAGTCAAAGCAATCAATAAACAAACAATGACTAAGAGCAAAGATGAGTCATGTCAACACAGAGATGACTCTATGAAAGCTCGACGTCATCACCAACTCAGAGATGATTCTACGAAAGCTTGATGTCATCATCAAATAAGAAAACACTGCCTCAGCGACAATGGTGACACTGCCAATGAATCATCATCCGATGATGAACTTTCTCATACTGGAAGGGTTTAAAAGGAGAGCTCCAGTTAGAGAAAGACAGTTAGAGAAAGAGAGATGGTCAGCAGTTGGAGAGACAGCTCCAGCCAAAGAAAGGGAGAAAGGGAGAAACTCTTCCGTTTCTCCCTTTCTTTGCAAGAGCAGAGAGCAAGAGAGAGAGAGACAGAGAACCAAAGAGTGAAACCAGATAAGCACCAGAGCAAGAGTGGTTCAAGAGAAGACAACTCAAAAACGAGCAAGCACAAGACGAAGTGCAGCGAACCTCCACAGTCTTGGCCATCACAAGAGAAGACATCTTGTTTACCTGGTATGTTGTGAGTCGCGTAAGTTCAAATACACCCCCCTCGTTTGGCACCCCCCTGGTTGTATAGATAAAAATAGGCAAATTTCCAAAATCAGGTTGTATAATTCTGTTCTAAACTTTCGTTTATATTAATAAATGTCCTTAAATTGATTATATCTAACTCTGCATTCTTCCTCCCTAGAGGCTCATTCCTGGACTTCGGAGTGACTCTTACCCTTGCCTTAATCATCCATTTCATCTCAAATGGCGGTGTGTCCGATAAAACACACCTGGTGGCAGGACTCTTCCCAAAAAAGTACATAATAAATCTTTACAGCCCGCGAACCCCACAATTAATATTGTAATGAAATTATGAATAAAATAAAACACGGGGGAACTTAAAATTTGATATTGTTTCACTGAGAGAAGTGCTATTATTATTAGTAATTGAATGTTCTGTAATATTCATAAGTATATAGCCTAAAAAGCATTACAGTTTGCATTAATTATAAATTCATTGATCACGTGACATATGTAACCACAATATTGTCTGGATAACATTACTCCATATTTTTCAAAGGAGACTTAGGATTGTTATAGAGAAAAGACACTGAGACTAAAACCTCTCACTCTAAAGGTGGAGGGGACTACTCCTCCGCCTATAATTAGAATATTTGGACCTATTGGACCTACTCCTACTTATAAAAATTATTATTAATAAAAAAATTACATTCCAAAATTCCTACAAATTAAATACAATTCTAATGATCATATAGTAGTTACTTACTATCCACACTACATAGATGGCTGGATGGCCAAGTGGTTGAGGTGGCAGCCTACCGCTCAGAGACCTAGGATCGAATCTGGAAGGGTTGAAAAAATCCCCAGGAAATTTTTCGAGGGTGATCTGACCAGATACGTCAGCCCCTTTCCTCACCACCCAGCTGAACCCATAATAGCTTGCTAAAAGAGGCCCTGCCTTCTTGGTGCCCACGGAGCAGAGAGCAAAAACAAAAAATTCTGTATGTATGTAAAGTTTTTATTTTATACTAGCAGCATTGCTTGGACAAAAAGTAACAATAGCAAAGATTAAGATTATTAGATTATAGCCGATCGTACCCATTTTCACCAAGTGCAAGAATAGGTACCCCTCTTCTGAGACTAATTAGAACATTTTTAGCTATCTGCTTACTACACTGGAATAACGATAATTAAGACTCACTGCAACCACTAACCGGTGCATAGTACCAGTAAGTGATGAACCCAAAAAGAGTTACGAAAATGTTTATAATAATTCTTCAGGTTTACTAAATTTGAAAAATAAGCTGGATATTCCAGAATCATTCATAAGTATAAACTCAAACATTAAGACGGAGTTATAAAGCGAACTTATGCACATGCACTCCCCGTGTCAACTTTATATATGATGGAACACTAAATATCNAGAAAACACTGCCTCAGCTACAATGATGACACTGCCAATGAATCATCACCCGATGATGAACTTTCTCATACTGGAAGGGTTTAAAAGGAGAGCTCCAGTTAGAGAAAGTATTATCTCTTGTCAATGTCACATGACTGCACAATTGGATATTGAAGCAAAGATTTAAACTCTAAAGAATTACACACAGTATGTGAAGTTTGCACAAAATTTTCAAATGTTTGTTTATATCAATTTAACAATAAACTCATTAATATAAATAATTACTCACAAATATATCATATTCATAAATAAAAACATTCAAATTTCTGAGTGATGAATTAATATAAAAATTACAACCAAATCTGCTATAAAATAATCACGTAATTGAATGTACTTTATAAGCAATATGCAAATTAAAACATGTATCATTTACCCTCTCCTTCTAATAATTGTATCATTCTGACAAGTTTTTACAAAATGTCACAAAGAAAAGAACTGAGAAAAACTCTCCATCCCAGACGAGGAAAAGCTTAGAAAGATTGCCACACTTTTTTAATTGCTCCAATAGATCTTTTCAAATTTCTTATTAAAATTTTTAGGACACAAATTTGCAATAAATAAATGATACAATCTAAAACAAGCTCTAAATGAGAGAAGGAAAAGCAGTGTTACACTCCTTTTGAAGTGGCAAGACGGAAATGTTTAAGCGTGCCATCATTGCTTAGTCTCTTGCCAAAAGCAATGCAATTGTAGCTAATGTTTTGAAATTTCTAAACATTAGCTATAATTGCAGCAAAACCTAAACTTACAAATGACTCCAAACAAAATAGACTAGAATGGACAAATGAGTTGGACAGAAAAATGCAGTGTTTTCATATTAAACATTTTTTTTCATCTGGATGGTAATAGGTATTATTAATTAAAGCACAATTTAAGAAAGCAACCAAAGGAATATTTTATCAGACAGGTGGGAGGCGATGAAATTGTGGTTTGGTCGGCATTTGCTTTTAATGACAAAGCAGATATCATCATAATTAATAATATTTTGATACATTCTGAAGCCATTCTATGCCATTTTAACATCTTATTCCATTTGGACCACTAATTGGAAAAAGTGAGTGGATGCTTAACAATGACAATGCTTGACAATGACTACAAGACAATGCTTGGGTGAACAAAATTGTGCCCCTCACACAGTAACATCCATATATACAGGAAAAAAACCCGAATCTTTTGCATAGCTAGACATTTTGGGGACACCCAGAAATTTCTGGGTGTCCCCAAATCATGTTTGTTGGTGGTAGTACATTTGTTTCTCACCATATAAATTGTTTTAGAACTATGCTATAAATTGATATTCAAATTAAGAATGCAAATAAAATATTTTTTTCTTATTGAAAATGGTGTTTTCAAAATGCTGAAAAACATGGCAACTACACTATAATTGATAAAATAGAATTTCTATCAGACCGTTAAAATTGGTACCAATTTAATTAAGTGTAAAGTAACTATCAATATAACTTACCATTTATCAACAATACACACGGATTATCAAACTGTCATTGATGTAATGCCAATAGACATGTTGCAACCGACCAGACACAAGCCACATGCAAGCATAGTCAACAGTGTGGACATCTATAATAAGAGTCTAGCTGCCCGGTAAGCATTAGTTCTAAATTAAGCTGCTATGGCAAACAGCACCAATTGTGGCAACAACTGGATTTGTGTCAGTTTGTAGTTACAAGCGATATCATTCGTTTATCCTACCGTCAACATTGTTGAACTCTTTTATATGTTAAATAAAATGGAATGTAGTGAGTGTGGTTTAAACAGTATGATCTGTGATATACCATTAAATACTTGTTTTCTGTTCATAATAATTATAAATTATAAATGCTTAGTTTGAAATTATTAGTTAAAGTGAAAATAAAATTAGACATCTTGCTTAAAAATGAATTTTCATAAATTTTTCTATAAAAAATTATGTGAGGACCACCACTCCACCCTCCAAAAAATATATATATATATATTTGTAAACTAATAAAGTAAATAAACAAAAATTATTACAAATAAATCTTTTTTAATTATGTATTCGCGTGAACCTTAATTGTATCTTGGATAACAACCGAAGTTGTAAGAGGAAATTCACCTATTTTACCAATCTAGTGACCTCCCTTATTCAAATTTTAATATCAACTTGAATAAACCGTTTTATTCTAATTAATTTAACTATCTGAAATCTCACAACATGACAAAGAAAAGAGGAAGAAGCAACCAAATAATCACAGATTATAAAAGATATATGTAGAAATGGAGAACATTGCATCCCCTTGTTTTCGGCAATGTTTACATAGAGAACTCAGTCAAAGCAATCAATAAACAAACAATGACTAAGAGCAAAGATGAGTCATGTCAACACAGAGATGACTCTATGAAAGCTCGACGTCATCACCAAATAAGAAAACACTGCCTCAGCAACAATGATGACACTGCCAATGAATCATCACCCGATGATGAACTTTCTCATACTGGAAGGGTTTAAAAGGAGAGCTCCAGTTAGAGAAAGACAGTGAGATAGTCAGCAGTTGGAGACACAGCTCCAGCCAAAGAAAGGAAGAAACGGAAGAGACGCATTCACAGACATAGACAGAGAGCAAGAGAGAAAGACAGAGAACCAAAGAGTGAAACCAGATGAGCACCAGAGCAAGAGTGGTTCAAGAGAGGACGACTCAAAAACGAGCAAGCACAAGACGAAGTGCAGCAAACCTCCACAGTCTTGGCCATCACAAGAGAAGACATCTTGTTTACCTGGTATGTTGTGAGTCGCGTAAGTTCAAATACACCCCCCTCGTTTGGCACCCCCCTGGTTGTATAGATAAAAATAGGCAAATTTCCAAAATCAGGTTGTATAATTCTGTTCTAAACTTTCGTTTATATTAATAAATGTCCTTAAATTGATTATATCTGACTCTGCATTCTTCCTCCCTAGAGGCTCATTCCTGGACTTCAGAGTAACTCTTACCCTCGCGCCTTAATCATCTATTTCATCTCAAATGGCGGTGTGTCCGATAAAACACACCTGGTGGCAGGACTCTACCCAAAAAAAGTACGTAATAAATCTTTACAGCCCCCGAACCCCACAACTGGTGGCAGGGGTGGGATGCAGTGGTGATATTCAGCAGGTTCGCACAGGTTTGGCCGAACCCGTTGTTAATATTTTCAAAGTTTTCCGAACCTTGTTAAACACACGTAACATTTCTCAGTGGTTTTGTTTCTTTTAAAAAATATATTAAAATATACGTATTATACTCTACTAAACTAGAGCCTTATACCCCGTTCGCCTTGGTGTGACCTACCTGGACTGTTTCAATCTTGACTGAAACGAGGTTCAATCGCGATTGACTCGAGAGTTCTTGAAACTAGATCCACTCATAAGAGAGATCCCACAATCCTGCGCATGCGAGAAAATATAAGATGGCAGCGGAACACGTGTCGGTCTATCGACAGCGAAATAAAAAAGATATTGTATTTCAAGAGACGATGACATCTGTCTATTATTAGATATATCGCAAGAAAAAGTATTGTATTTATTTCTAACCAAAACTTCCATTTTGTTTGTCGGTGTTCGTGACTTACCGCATAGTTATGTCAGTTTTATCATCAGTAATATATATCTTTTTTTATTTATATGGGTATCTTAAGGTCAGTTTTTGCACTAATGTTGCTAATGCACCATTTGAGTGAAAAAAAATTAAAGAAAAATTTTCTGTTAGCAAACTTTGTTAAATATTTCGAATATCACCACTGGTGGGATGTTTTAAAATTGACTCAGAGATCAGTGAGCTTTAGATAAATAATAATTTTTGTTGTTTAAAATTGTAAGAAAGTAAAATGTCACTCACTACCGGAGATAGGAATGCAGGAGGAGGAGTGATGAGATCAAAGTCGTTCGCTCCATTAGGAAATACTCTCCCCGCGTTTGATGGTGAACTAGGCCAATAAAGTCAGAACCTTTTTCGAGCAGATAGAAGAGTTAGCTCAGTTGCACAATTGGAACGCGACAGATCGGTTGCGAGTCGCAAAGTGCAAATTAACAGGAATCGCTAGAGAATTCACGTATCAAGGACTTAAAATTTGCAGAACAACAGACTATGGGGAATTTAAGAAATTACTTATAAATAGGTTTGATAGAGAACCTTTATCGGTTACAACCCAAAAATTCTATCAATGCATACAACAGAAAAATGAAGATGTTCAAACATATGCAGTAAAGTTGAGACTGCAAAGTTTAGTGTTGGAATGACTCCTGTTGCAACCGCTGGCAATGATAAGGAGCGAAAAATTATCGAAAACTGTTTACAAAAAGAATTAGATACAAAGTTAAAAGTTCAATTCCTGTCAGGTTTATCCCCATCCATTCAAAGACAAGTTCTTCCTAAAGATCCGGAGGACTTTGAACAGGCAGTCGCCATTGCAAGTCGGGAGGAAATGATAGATCAATTAACAACAAGACCTAGATATCATATAGGCGCTATAGATCTTGATGTTGCTGAATTAAAACAAGAGGTACAAAGAATTAAGTCAGAGCTCTTAGACACAAGAGAGGCTAGGCATCAAGATGCATTCCAAACACCCACGACCAATACACTCAGCAATGACTGCATAGAATCTCAGGAATTACCAGACTTGACCACAATAGACAATCCACAGATGTCATTCCAGCCATCATTAGCATACACCTCTCCCCTTTGGTCAAATAGTTTTGAACAGTTTACTTTTAGACACTCGCAATACTATAATAACGAATTCAAGGTGAACAAAGTACACACTTCTAACCTTGGAGCAAAACAGGTATCTTCAACTTCTCCTATAAGGCATGATCGCACTACACCCAGTGTTTCCCCATAGTTTAAACTCTCCACAGAATTGGAGAGGACAAAATACCTTTCATTTACTGCACCTAACAAGATCAACTTTGGGAAGGGAAATGTTTTTTGACTCGTTTTATCACCAAAACAGATCAATGTTGTGTAGTTGTTTAGTAATTTGTTAATTTAAACTGTTTACAGTTTGCTGGTAATTTAAGAGACTTGGATTAGACTGATTGTTTCTCTCTCACGTCGTTTTTTTTATTTTTATTATTATCATTATTATTATCATGTTTTGGAATTGATTCCAACCTTTTTATTAGAAGGGGACTTTGTCAATTTTTGCATCAATTGTTGCCATGAACAACAATAAAAGGAAAGGAAGAACATCTCTACAAACGAATAACAAACCAGGGAGACCGAGAATACCATTGGAAAAAACATATGCAATTGAAGGCGTCTACAGTAATGCAAGGCTCATGCATGCGCTACTGCTTCATTAGTGGGATGTCTAGTTCAAGTTAAAAATGGAATGTGTTATGAAGGAGTGTTTAGAACATTTTCCAATCAACTGGATTTCGTCTTGGAGATGGTTCAGAAAATAGAGAAAAAAAATAAATCTGCAACAGATGCTAATCCTTCAGTCACTAATTTATTGACATCAATGAATTCTCCTGATTCTGTTACTGAAAAGTTGATATTTAAACTAAAAGACATTGTGATACTCTCTGCTACAAATTTGGATCTTGACTATGCAAATAAAGATAATTTCACTGATTCAGCTATAAGTAAATTCAATGGTCAAGTAATTGAGAAAGAATTAGAACCTTGGGATGAATCATGTGATGATCAAGATGGAATGAAAACATTAGAAGGAGAAGTAGATGAAGCTAATGGATGGGATGCCAATGATATGTTTCGGACAAATGCTGAAAAATATGGTGTAACATCTTCATACGATAGTACGCTTCAAGGCTATACCGTTCCATTAGAACAAAAAAATACTAAAGAATACAAAAGGCAAGAGGCAGAAGCATTAAAGCTTGCTCAAGAAATAAAGAGTAGTTATACTTATCGTAATCGCATCATGCTAGAAAACGGTGAAGAAGAAGAACGTTATAGTGCTGTTATTAGGCCTGAAAACAGTAATAATACTACAAATAACAATAACACCAACAATAACAATAATTCAGGAAGTACCACACTCACATGATAACGACAGATTAGGCACCCAAAATCATTATTTAGTAATGGGTGGCAGCATAGCCGTTATCGTCACTATCATAATTATCATGATTTACATATGTATTATTAGAGATAGATGTAGATCAAGGACCAGACGTCCCAATCCAATAAACCCGATGCCTATAATTGCCCCTATTGTGAACTCACAAATACCATGAGAGACAGTACAAGAGGAGATTCAAACACTCCAAGTAAGAGGAAACGAAGATAGCGCAGAAAACATTGCTAATTCTGAGTACAACCAGCCAATAGAGTATAACTGCTCTAAATTGTAATGTGTGCACAAGGTGATATAAACTAAGGACTATTTAAACCATTTTTAGTTAACTTCTATTTTATCATCCTGGACAATAAAACTTAAGGACAAAGGTCACCAAGAACCACAAGATCAACTATGTCAGTGCATACTCCAACAGAGTGCAGAGTACAAGTTGTTACTCTGCTCATCTATCCCTAAATCAGCGAACTTCAGCCTGAAGACAAGAAAGAAAACCGTGGACTTTTTTTTTGTGAAAACTTCCTGTTGCATGATGTACTCTTTATATTCCAACCATCTCAGGATGCCAAGGAGTGGTGAACGGCATTAATAATAGGTAACTGACTAAACGGTGACAGTGAACGACATCAGTGAAAAAAAAAATGTCAAATATATTTTTTTGGAAATGGCGGAGTGATGTGAGGACCACCACTCCTCCCTCCAAATATATATATATATATTTGTAAACTAATAAAGTAAATAAACAAAAATTATTACAAATAAATCTTTTTTAATTATGTATTCGCGTGAACCTTAATTGTATCTTGGATAACAACCAAAGTTGTAAGAGGAAATTTGCCTATTTTACCAATCTAGCGACCTCCCTTATTCAAATTTTAATATCAACTTAAATTAATTAGAATAAAACGGTTTATTCAACTATCTGAAATCTCACAACATGACAAAGAAAAGAGGAAGAAGCAACCAAATAATCAAAGATTATAAAAGATATATGTAGAAATGGGGAACATTGCATCCCCTTGTTTTCGGCAATGTTTACATAGAGAACTCAGTCAAAGCAATCAATAAACAAACAATGACTAAGAGCAAAGATGAGTCATGTCAACACAGAGATGACTCTATGAAAGCTCGACGTCATCACCAACTCAGAGATGATTCTACGAAAGCTTGATGTCATCATCAAATAAGAAAACACTGCCTCAGCGACAATGGTGACACTGCCAATGAATCATCATCCGATGATGAACTTTCTCATACTGGAAGGGTTTAAAAGGAGAGCTCCAGTTAGAGAAAGACAGTTAGAGAAAGAGAGATGGTCAGCAGTTGGAGAGACAGCTCCAGCCAAAGAAAGGGAGAAACTCTTCCGTTTCTCCCTTTCTTTGCAAGAGAGAGAGAGACAGAGAACCAAAGAGTGAAACCAGATAAGCACCAGAGCAAGAGTGGTTCAAGAGAAGACAACTCAAAAACGAGCAAGCACAAGACGAAGTGCAGCGAACCTCCACAGTCTTGGCCATCACAAGAGAAGACATCTTGTTTACCTGGTATGTTGTGAGTCGCGTAAGTTCAAATACACCCCCCTCGTTTGGCACCCCCCTGGTTGTATAGATAAAAATAGGCAAATTTCCAAAATCAGGTTGTATAATTCTGTTCTAAACTTTCGTTTATATTAATAAATGTCCTTAAATTGATTATATCTAACTCTGCATTCTTCCTCCCTAGAGGCTCATTCCTGGACTTCGGAGTGACTCTTACCCTTGCCTTAATCATCCATTTCATCTCAAATGGCGGTGTGTCCGATAAAACACACCTGGTGGCAGGACTCTACCCAAAAAAGTACATAATAAATCTTTACAGCCCGCGAACCCCACAATTAATATTGTAATGAAATTATGAATAAAATAAAACACGGGGGAACTTAAAATTTGATATTGTTTCACTGAGAGAAGTGCTATTATTATTAGTAATTGAATGTTCTGTAATATTCATAAGTATATAGCCTAAAAAGCATTACAGTTTGCATTAATTATAAATTCATTGATCACGTGACATATGTAACCACAATATTGTCTGGATAACATTACTCCATATTTTTCAAAGGAGACTTAGGATTGTTATAGAGAAAAGACACTGAGACTAAAACCTCTCACTCTAAAGGTGGAGGGGACTACTCCTCCGCCTATAATTAGAATATTTGGACCTATTGGACCTACTCCTACTTATAAAAATTATTATTAATAAAAAAATTACATTCCAAAATTCCTACAAATTAAATACAATTCTAATGATCATATAGTAGTTACTTACTATCCACACTACATAGATGGCTGGATGGCCAAGTGGTTGAGGTGGCAGCCTACCGCTCAGAGACCTAGGATCGAATCTGGAAGGGTTGAAAAAATCCCCAGGAAATTTTTCGAGGGTGATCTGACCAGATACGTCAGCCCCTTTCCTCACCACCCAGCTGAACCCATAATAGCTTGCTAAAAGAGGCCCTGCCTTCTTGGTGCCCACGGAGCAGAGAGCAAAAACAAAAAATTCTGTATGTATGTAAAGTTTTTATTTTATACTAGCAGCATTGCTTGGACAAAAAGTAACAATAGCAAAGATTAAGATTATTAGATTATAGCCGATCGTACCCATTTTCACCAAGTGCAAGAATAGGTACCCCTCTTCTGAGACTAATTAGAACATTTTTAGCTATCTGCTTACTACACTGGAATAACGATAATTAAGACTCACTGCAACCACTAACCGGTGCATAGTACCAGTAAGTGATGAACCCAAAAAGAGTTACGAAAATGTTTATAATAATTCTTCAGGTTTACTAAATTTGAAAAATAAGCTGGATATTCCAGAATCATTCATAAGTATAAACTCAAACATTAAGACGGAGTTATGAAGCGAACTTATGCACATGCACTCCCCGTGTCAACTTTATATATGATGGAACACTAAATATCGTTGAGAATTTTTTTGAAGGGTTTAAAAATATGTTCGATTTCCCACATAAATGCAAGAAATGCATCTAAAATAGTACAGTAGAGCAGAGTTCTTCGTGATAGCCTTAACCCTCTCCCCCACGGTGGGAATTTTCAAAAAATCCCTTCTTAGTGTATGTTCTTGTGACGTACCCTAACTGTGTACCAAATTTCAACTCCTAACCGTTTGGGTTCTGCGCTTATTATCATCATAATTATCAACCCATCTCAATTATATTATAAGATTCGGATGATATTTTCATTCATAAAACAGTCCAAATTGCTTAAAATGTAAATATATTTTAATATTTATAATATCAGTACTCGTAATTTAACAAATCTGCTTTAATAAAAAGTATTGTAAATTAAAGTAGATTTGTAATTTATAACATTATATATATAAAATAGAATTTGATATTGAAATGATTAAAATATATTTATTATTCACCAATTATACAGTATTTATCATAAGCCACTTATAATAAATTATTAAATTAAAATAATAATTCTTGCACAGTAGGCATCATAGTAAATTAAGTTGTTTATAAATACATCTCACAGTAGACTACATTTAATATTCTATAATATAAATATTATATTAAATATGCAATTGCAAACTAAGTTTCATGCAATTAAATAAGTAATAACATAAATTGTTTAAATCAAAATATGCTGTCTTAATTAATATCTGAAATGATATACTTAATCTGATTTTCAGGTACATATTCCTGATGATCAGTGAGGAAAAACTAGAGTTGATGGAACTAGAAAATTGAAGCATAATGCCATCCCTTCCAAATTTTCTTATGCACAGCCTAAAAAGTATAGAAAAGCTCCACCAGTAAGAAACCCACTTTCTTCAAAAGCCTATAAAATTTCAAGAGATGATGCAAGTTCTGTCGAACAAGCATCAAGTTATGAACCGGCAACAGATAATTTTCAACATGATAATTCTACAATTTCAATGGAGATTTCAGTTATGAGAAATGTAAAGATAAAATAATTGACGAGTTATAAAGCATAATATTGAAAAAGGATAAAATAATTTGATTAATTTAAATTATAATTTAGAATCTTCATAAAAGATTAGTTAGGAACAGAAGACAAAAATTTAGTTTGCCAAAATGATAAGAAAATTAAGACGGCTGTACAAAACATATTTAGAGGATAGTCGATCCTCTTTAAATGTGTTTATCGAAGATCGATGCATTTTAAAAATTGGTCCAATGAAACAGTACATACAGCATTAGGATTGAGATTTAGCAGTGTTCAAAGAGTTATGACAGCTTACTCAAATGCAATCTGCCTTATCTGTCTAAGAACCTTACGTAGACGACTGGAAGACTTAAAATTTGAAAGTGGAATACTGCACAAAGTGTTTGATTTTTTTTAAAATAAAGAAAAGAAAATTTTGTTTCCATACCATCAATGTGTTTTCATTTTGGATGAAACATCACTAACTCCAAGCAGTGATTGTGACCCAAGAATAAGAATTATGGTAAGGTAACATTCATTAGTCTATGTTAAGTGGTATATTTACAAGGTGGAAACAGACCATTGCATACTTTCATACTAGCAACTCAACAGATGTTTTAAAAAATATAATTCTTGACATACACCCTTTGTCAGAAAAGTTTTAGGAAAAGCTTGTAGAAAATAGAAAATTGCAATTACCAAGTAATGATCCTAGCTCCTGTCAAAGTAATCCCCTCAGTTTTCTACACAATTGTCAATGTTTCAGCTGCTTAATGAAATGTCCCTTTCAGTTGCAACCCTTTGTCAGAAAAGTGTGATTTTTTTCTTGTTTCCACGAGTGAAAAGGCAGGAAAATGAAAGGGACACTTCATCAAGATATCACAAACATCCAACAGACCGAGACAAATGAGCTAACAAACATCACACTTGAAGCTTTCTCTGCTTGCTTCCAAGACCTCCAGAAACATTGGCAATTGTGTATAGATAGCTGACGGGACTACTTTGACAGGAGCTAGGATCATTACTTGGTAATTTCAAATTTTCTATTTTTTACAAGCTTTGTCCTGGAACTTTTCTGAAAAACAACAGTATAATTAATAGTGAAGACGTGGGATTAGTTGTCAATGCTATAACATCTGATATGGATCTATAAATCATGCAATATGGAAGGCCTTTGGCATTGTTAGTGGAAAATTTAGTAAATGTGTATATTATTGTTTAGGAGAAACCATTGAGTTTATTGCTGATCCAGTGCTTCCTTTTAAAAATATTTTTGTAATGTTAAAATATCTACAGTATAGTAGACCCCCCTATAACACAGGTTCATATAACGTGGATACGAACATGGCAAAAAAATTTTGACTGTGTTCGTATAACATGCTAAAAGAGACTCGTATAACACAGTAAAATGTCATCACAGGCTCATGTCGCAACAGGATTGGTCAAATCTGGACCAATAGCGGACACTGCACAAACCGTTGAGTTTAAACGAGCAGCGGACCTACTAAAAACTATTTATTATTTAACAGCCATAAAAATTATATTTATATTAATGATGCCTCCAAAGTTCAGCAAATTTTTTACGGCAAAATAACTTATCAGGAAACACGCGCCTGAAACCATTCAATGAGCTGCTCCGTGACGAAAACAAGCTTAAGCAATGGCACAAACTCGGTAAGTAATCCTACAATTTTTTGTTTATAGCATAGTTTATATGGATTATTCCCAAAAAATTATACATGATTTGGAAATGTTGAGTCAAATTAGTCTAGAATCGATTAATTTTATGGAAGAAAACCTTTCAAACAGCCGTAGCCGCTAAACTGCACATATGCCGGGCTGTGATTGGCTCATGTATTTAAGTGACTCGTACAACACGGAATTCGTATAACACAGAACATATCTACTGTGTTATAAGGGGGTCTACTGTACTTAGTTATATGTTTTTTTGAAATTTACAAATAAAATCAAATTTTTATTATTCATTTTTCTACACAAATAAAAATTATATAAAAGGTAAGAAATTAAATGAAAACTATCATTTCTTTTATAATTTTAAAAATAAATGGCATTATTTTTACCCAGTGAGTAGGCAAGGGATGAAATACTTTTGTTCTCTGAGACATTTCGTATAATTTTATATTTATTCAATCTATTTTTATTAGAACATAACATAAAACAACTTTAATTATTAACATTCGGAATATTTAAAAAAAATTAAAAACTGGCTCGTCACTTATTGCGTCGGGTAAACATCAAACAAATTCCAAACATTATTAATTAAATAGTATATTAAATAAACAAATAATAATAGTAAAAATTAATTCTAAAACTCAAAAATGACATTTATATTTCTTTTGCCTGAATTTCCATTTAAATAAGTGCTAGTTTATTTCTGTTTCCTCGACTTAGTATAGTATGTGACTGTGGCTAAGTAAGCAGTTTGGAAAAGATGTGGCAGCAGCTATCTGTATAACCACTCTCTAATGTCACCCAATTTTTGTAATATAGAAATGGGGGAAAAGTGTATCTTATCTATCATGGTTTTCTGCCGTTTTCACAGTAATTTAACTAAGATTGAATACAGATTACTACGATAAGTACTGTACAATAGCTCTATCTAAAACTACAAATAATGTAAATTCATATTTTATTTTAGTTGAAAATAATGCCCATTTGTTTTGCACCTAGTTGTCAGTCAGGCTACAATGTAATAAAGGTGATGGAAAATCTTGAAGGGACAAAACAAATTTTGACAAATAAATTCAAATGTTGTTGCGTTTTATTGAACCGTTCCCAATAGTTTTTGATGATGGTATATCTATAAAGAGGTGCCACACTAATACGTTAACTACTTTTGATGCTGTATCCCTAGAGAAGACTAGACCGAATTTACTCGAGTTAAGTTGTTTTAACCACGTGTAAACTTTGTGATGGTGCCATATTCTATTGATACCACATATTTTTATTAAGATGACGTTGATAATGCAATGTTGTAATTAACTGTTTTAGTTTACCATAAGGAAAAGATTATTTCTTGTCTTGGCAATCATTGCTCGTAAATGGTAATAAATATGAGGGCATGCTTGGTCTGATTCGATTTCTATCTCTCTGACTTTTCGGGTAAAAAGCGATGTATCTTTCTGATCCATTGGAGCATGGTCAGACGGGCTGTTGTAAATTGGTAAACAAATGTGATTATTAACAATTGTTAAACAGATGGTTTCTGCCAAAGTAGATGGTATGTCTTTTATGTTAAAATAGCCACGAGTGGCATCCTCCTACTTTTGAAGTTAATCCCGTTGGACAAAACATGGTGATCTGACAGTGGGTGGCTGCATCAAAAGTAGTTCTCTAGAAAATGCAATGTTCTAGAGGCATTAGCCTCTCCGATGTCAATTCTAAAGACGAGAATATGGATCTCGACTTAACATGCCCGAAAGGGGAAGTGACACTGTTTCCCATTTCAAAATTCTGTGGTAAAAAAATGAGACAAATTCTATGGAAAATGTTAATTATTTTACTCTCGTTAATTTCTGTTACACTTTAAACAACTCTCTTCTGTGAGCAATTTACTGTGGGGTGAAGCTCTGGCCCGGAGAGGAAGGAAGACGGACTGCCTTTAATTCTTTTGCGTTAAAGATGGCCATTGGATTTTATGGGGGTGGTAAAGTGTGCGGCGATACGACTCCGTGGTCTGCTTTTGGCTGATCCTCTGGTGGGGGTGCTCTGAGTGCTGGGCAGACTATTGTCAGTTGAGCTGCTGTGTGTCTCTGTTAGATCTTCATAGGACAAGAAGTCGGAACGAGTCCGGTCGGACGATAAACGCTCCCTCTCCTCTGATGCCAAGAGATTGGCAACTGAAGAGCCACGTTGGAAAGATGGGGTGCATCCGGCATGGACTGGAAATGAAAAATTGTGTGTGGGAGATAGAGAGGAGGGCATTGATCCAAAGGAGACGACGGAAGGCAGAGCGGTCGTAGGAGAGGAGGCTAGGGGGTGCTGCCGAGGTGCTTCGAAAGAGGAGGAGTGGACCGGAGGAGAGGCCAGATAGGCAAAGGCTGGCGGAGACTGAAAGACAGTTTGATAGGTGGGTGGGAAACTTGGAGTGGCCGATGGAGTTCCAAATCCAGGCGGGGCTGCAAACCTTGCAAAGGGGGGCGGAGGAGCCGAGAAGGCCCGGTTTTCAGAGAAGAGGGCTGCTAGCGTACCGTCGCCTTTGACAGATCCCTGAAAAGTTTGAACAGGAGAGGGAACAACGGAAGTCAGACACAGAGGAGGCGTTTTCAGCCGCAGACATTCGTTTTCGGACATTTCTGTCATGACATCTGAAAGAGAAAAGGTCAGCCGGCTGGGATTAGGTCAATTAAGTCTAAGTAAAAGCTAGGTGGTGGTGTTCTTACCCTGTCCTATCGGCAGTGGCGATTCGAATCTCATTAAATCCCTGTCGGGGAAACTCTGTTTCTCTGGCTGGATTTCCGGAGAAGGAACGCCGCTGGGGATGGGCTGACACAGAAGGTCCACTGGAGAATTCCTCATCTGTAGCAATTCTGCAAGAGAAACCTTGGTTAGACATTTTACGAAGACAAGTGGTATAAAGAGATTGAATATATATAATGGTTTGGAACAATGGAAAACAGCTATTGGAACTGCCCCTCCTCCAACCAGAAACTTATTTTTTGGATGCTTGCACTTTTTACAATTTGATTTTACCACCAATGTTTCTATGAACGTTCAGAATTCAGTCTTGAGAGATCTCCTTTTGAGAACTTATTTCTGCTTTAAATAAAGGAATAATATTCGTTTTCCCCCACTGTTCTGACTTCAGTCAGTTACCATCTTCGATGAAGCGACGCTAACATTTACAGTCTCCTTTCATGTAACAGAGCCAAGGATTATATTCATTTACTAAAACAGACCCAGAAATTTACAGAAGGTAAGAGCCTATTCTCTGTTGAAAATGCCAACTAAATTAGAAACAGGTTGATAAAATCCTGAAACAGAAATTTGGAGTATGGAAGAATACAGATCTTGATATAGCATTATTCATTTACTATTTCATAACAAAGTTTTGGTACAAAAAATTTAGATTGACTAAGAGAATCAGAGAAATAAATATTTATCCAATTTTACAATAAATCCAATTTCTTTGAAATATTGTGGCTACAATATAATTGCTTCAAAATAGCAACAAATTGAACCTTAAAAGAAATTCCAGGATAATCTATTGTAAATTCTAAGCATGATGACCAAATAAGGTCACTGGAAGCTCTCAAAATATTCAAATTTGTAAAGAGTGGCCGTTGCATTAATTTCAAAGAGGAAGGACAAGTATCTTATGCCTGGCAATCCTTATACCAAAGGGAACAGTTAAATTAAAATTATTTTGGAGAGATTTAAATTATTTTAAAAATTTTTTAAGAGAATTAGTTAAAAAAAATTCTCATTTTCTTAAAATAATTCTTAAAACTGTTCCATTTCTGCATTCCAATTTAAAGAATCCCGAGGAAGATCTCCTTTGAAGATCGAAAATGTTAGAATTTGCAATAGATTATCCTGGAATTTCTTTTCAAGTTCAATTTGTTGCTATTTTGTAAGATATATTCCAGGCTTGCACTGTTTGAGCTATAATTGCTTAATTTTGAGTTGGCCAAATTATCTCACTTGTCAAACAAAAATATGCTACAACTCCGTATTTCAGTTTAATGGCATCACATCAAACAAAAATAATTCATTACATAATTCTGACAATAGCTTTCCATCCAGACGATCATGTTGTCTGGATGGTTAGCTAATTTCTTGGCAAGAAGCAAAAGTATCCTAGTCTGTCCAATTTTTGAGCATAGTACTTTTTGTATCTGCTATTGTGTCAATAAAAGTGTATTTTTCATAGATCCCATTGACATCTAATCAAAAGGGAGAAAGAATAAGTAACTGGTAAAAGAGAATGACAAAATTATACTCCTACTATCTTTAACAAAATTTTTGAGAAAGTCAGTTTCTCCTTGAAGGGATTTCCAGACCAAAAGTAACCTTCTCAGTCTTATTTAATGAAAGGCAACAGCGATACACAAAGTGTCTACCTGGCGGGAGGAGAGAGGAAGGGAAAGAGGAGGGTGAGGAGATAGAAAGAAGAAAAAACGATTCCTCTGAGCAGCATACATAAGGTTACTACTCCTTACATGTTTAATGTTGGTGTGCAGGTTTTAGGCTGTAAGGCTGTGGGTCTAAAAAAAACTTGAATTGTAGCATACAGCAATAAGTAGTGCAGCTATATATAAGCTGGACAGAGTAAAGTTTATGGCTTTAAACTAATACTAAAATTAATACAGAAACTAAGCCAACAAGTCCTAAAAGAAGCAGAATAACCTAACTGAAACAGCAAATATACTGATAACTTACATCTAACTTAACTAACTTATTACTAACTTAAAACTAGTTATAAAGTTAACTTATTACTACTAACAAGAGAATGCAATGACATAAGACCTACAAGCAAGATGCCATGTATATAAACCGTACGTTTCTATATTCAACAGTTAACTCAACGGTGAGAGAACAACGTTTCTAAATGGACCGTTGAGTTCTCCGTTGAGACTAGTGACGTCAGCGCTGTTTCACCGTTGAGCTCAACGGTCTCAACGACCTGAAAGACCGTTGAGTAGTCAACAAACTAACATGGCGGCTTCCACGAAAAAGTAAATTTCGCTTATAGAAACTATCCATTCGCTGCTGTGGATGCTGTAATAGCGAACAGATTAATGAACAATCTGTATATGATAAAACACGTGATTGCACGATTATGTTGGATAATTTGGTCAATATTGAAATATAAAGATTTTTTCATTTGTCCAAAATTGATTACGACTGATATTTGGCCCGCTAAGTCTTCCTAATGATATAAATATTCAAGAAATTAATTAAAATTATTAATTAAAAAAAGACCCAGTATACAAAAAAATGATACAGATACGGGTTCATTTGAATAAAAGGATTTATTCGAATAATGGTTAAGCGAGTTACTTTAATTATTTAGCAAAACAGTCACAATCGCCACCTTCTCGTTACTTAAGTCAGCCATCTTGAAAAGCGACCTCTCAACGAAAGCGTTTCTTTTTTCTGCAAAACGTGACGTCAGATCGTTCAACGGAGGGACTCAACGGAAAATTCACTGTTGAGTCAACCGTTGAATATAGAAACATATGGAATGACTAAAGACAACATGAAGAGCAATGGAAAATAGACAAAACAGAATCCAAGGACTACAAAGAAACAAGAGACAACACAAAAGAACTAGCTGTACAATTAATCTTAACCAGAACTATACAATGCCAACAAGGAAATCTATGTGTTGTGTGTACCATCAGGGAGAGAGACTACAAAGGCTTTGCTGTAGGATATGAATGAAAGTAAGTGATGGTATATTGTATGCATCTGGATGAGATGCTGTACCAAAATTGCCACTATCCCTAATGTTAATATTCCACTGCAATAAGTGGATTAGCATTTGTTCCTTGTGCTGTCCTCAAGGTCAAACCTATGCAGATATTACTTGAAATTGCCATGGCCTGTAAGAAGCTAGGTGATGGTAAAGTTAGGGGAAAAGTGTCAAAGAGTTGCAATTGTGTTAACCCTGAGGATAAAAGTGTAGGCAAGCCTACCAGCAGTGTTATGGTTCCAGCTGTCTTGCCATAGAATGGTAATTTGTTTTTGACATGCATGTTAACATAAGATGTAGAAATATAACTGAAAGTGCTAATGACTCTAGACTTAGTAGCCAATTTAACAAAACTAAGTGGCCTTGTTTCCAAGGACCCCCTTATGACCCAGGACTCATTGAAACTCTACTTTAATGTTGTTAAGTGCCTGAAAATGTGACATATGAGATGCACAAGTTTAACAGTTATCAGACCTGCTAATCTGTGTAAAGCTACCCTACTATCAAAGTATATGTGGTAGTGTACAAAGCATTCTGTCCTGTCTACACTTGATGGTGATCATGCTCCTATAAATAGCCAATGTTTCTGCCTGAGCAATTGAAGTGTGAACCTAATTTGAAGCATGCTTGAGCAAGGTCTTGGCGTAAACTATGAATGCGACACCCACCTCTTTACCCATTTTGGAGACATCAGTGTAAATTCTAAACATTGGGGAAAAGCATAAGTAGGGAGGGTTTTTTTTATCTATGTCAAATTTTCTTATGGTCGGCAAGATGAGCTTGGGAAATCTTATCTTCCTTAATAATTTTAGCCTTCTTAGTATAAATATTTTAACTCTTTTGCAAATCTTCTAACCTGCCATCCGGGGAACAAAACAACAAATTTTAGTGACAGTGGTTGAATATTCCCAGAGACTAAAAGCTAATTTCTTTTGTAAAATATGCCATTTTAGATGCATTTGAATTCAATATTTATTCTTCTCAGAAAATAAAAACAACACAATTACAAGATTATCTTTGAAAATAAGGAAGACATTACCTATTGTCACATTTGTGTTGTAAGAAGAGAAGGCAATGCTATATCTTAATTTAGGAACTTCTTTTTTTGGAGAAAAAAATTTTTTTGAGATGATGTTATTTAAGTGCCTGAGAATGTAATTTTTGTACAAGAAAAGGGAATAAAAACATCTAACAAGTTTATTCTTTATAAGACTAGCATATCTAAGGCATCCTTTTCCACTCAGACTCCCAATTAGAATACAACTGATTTCTACCTCAGTTTGCCATTTTGGCAACCTTACTCATCCAACTATAAAACACTCATTTTTTAACTTCCCATTACCCCTCAATACTTTCTTTCAATTACTTTTTGTATCAATAAAATACATTAAATGTAGAAGTGGTATGCTTTCTACAGCCAGTTAGTTTTAAAAACATTAACAATACTAGAAGGGAAAGATGGATTTCCTATAGGCAATATTCAATAAGAACTTCAGATATCCAATACTTCTCATGATGGAAGAATGGAAATTAGTAATAAGTAACTATGAGCCCAATGGCTTTTTTTAATGATTTTGGACTCATCACACACCTTTCCAACTTCTATTCATTAACACACGATGTACCAGAATGCATTTTGGCTTATTTAACAGCTCTCTTCAGCTGGGTTACATATACACATTTAGACAATACGGTATTATAATTAAAACACATATAAAAGAATCTAATAAATTAAAATACAATGTACAGAAAAACCAACATTTATATCACTATATAATTAACTACACACAACATTACAACAATTATAAAAGACATAATTATTTATGTTAAATTGCCAAACACCATAATCGTACTGTGAGGCTCTGGACAGGTTTGAACCTTCACTGAAATTTGCATTAAAATAATTTATTTTTGAAAGAAAAGAAAAGTTAGAAATAATTTTTTCGTATGAAAATGTGACACAAACTTTTAAACTATAGAATAATTTAAGTCCTAAGAGGTCAAAATCGAAGTTTAATTCAATCCCAACCATCTCTGGTTGGGATTGAATTAAACTTCGATTTTGACCTTTCCTGTGATCTGAGTTCAGATCTTGTTACAGTTAGTAATGAGTGATCAACCTTTTGGAAAGCAAGAACAAGAAAAAGCCACCAATCAGAATGGGCAATTGAGGATAGAAATTAATAAAAATCTGAGAATTCAAGGATGTGACAGCTTCTTCTCCCGAAAGTTCAAACTGTCAGACTAATTGTTGCATGTGTGTCTCGTGCCCATCTTATTCTCTGTCTCCTTGTCCTCGGATCAACATCTGCCAATCACTGAAAGTTGACCTCATTGCCACGGAGTCATTAAGACCTTGAGGGAACTGTCATTCATGAACCAGGGACACTCCACTTGAGACTCTCTTGGAAAGGAGAGGAAGACCCAGAGGCTGCTACTGACTTAGAACTTCCAAAATTGCAGAGCACTTGTAAGCTCCTTTTGTGTCAAATAAATGGTTTCTTGTAACTATAAAGTCTATCTCGGTACCGATTGTACCCACATCTGAACTCTTTGACCCTCTTTACATGTTACCGTAAGTTCTTATGAAATAAAAACACAGTAAAACTTCAATATACAGACTCAAGTTAGAGAACAATAGAGTAAAAAAAATGCTAATTCTGAATAGATCTATGATCTGTATTTTTTACTTCTCTTGCATTATATAAAGAATCTTTGACAGTTCTTTTTTTGTTTTAAACAGCCCATGTAATTGAACATTTTGCTGAAAGACAACTTATGGAGTTGAACAGTTTTGCAGGCACATCTCTTGTTGAGATAATTTTCAGAAAATGTCTGAAATTTGGTGTTGCAGAGAAGATACAACTAACTGTCTGAAAATTTCATGGAAATCCAATAATTAGGATCACTTTAGATAGAATAAATAATAAAATTTGAGTTGGGGAAGTCAAAAGTAACATAAATCAGTGTCAGGAACCATGAAAAATTTCAACTTTGAGAAAATTTGAGTTAAGAAAAACGAGATGTTAAATCCCTATGCTATTCCAGTGACACCTACCGAGAAACATCTAACTCAAAATATTTCCTCGAGGAAATATTTTGAGTTAGATGTTTCTCGGTAGCTTCTTTCTAGCTCAATTTTTCTAACTCAAAATATTTCCTCGAGGAAATATTTTGAGTTAGAAAAATTGAGCTAGAAAAATGCATTTGAGGTAGTGAAAAATAAGGAATTTCATTAGTGTCCTTTCAAATAAACACGGTATTAATGTTACAGTAAAACTTCTCTACCTTGTTCATTTGAAAGGACACTAATGAAATTCCTTATTTTTCACTACCTCAAATGCATTTTTCTAGTTTGTATTATTAGATATAACTGTCAACTGTCAAGACCGACAGTGTTTCATAATCTGGTAATACCCAAGTTTGTAACAGTAGGAAGTCCATTCTCTTAAGAAGGCCAAGGTTATACTTAGTTGGTTCTCCCAGATTAAATTTTTCACAGTTAACATCTAAATACACTAAACTTACAAATTTTCATGTGAAGAGAAGAAATATCTCATACCAACCAAAAACTGATCATCATTATACATAGTTTCTATATGTAGCATCAAAAGTTTCCAATATACTTGTATATTATGATAATTCTCTAAGTATTTCGACAGTTACCATAAGACAATATCATAACACCACAAATATTTCATCTCTCCAAACAATAATGGATGAGTTCAAAATGCTAAATTTTAGGGAGTCTTAAATCAAAAAAGTATTGTCCGAAAAGAGTCGGCCTTACGAAAATAAAATAAACAGAATTATTGATGATACACTGTTTATTCCATGCTATTAGTCAGGAAGTTTTACTCTCCCAAGAATTTTTTTTCAAAAATAAGGGAAGTGGCCTTTTGAAATGATAAAAATTCTGATTGTGGTGACACATTCAAAATTACTTGTCAAAATCTGAATATCTCAGTGAAAACAGGATAAAATCCTGCAGTACAGATGTAGGGGGAAAAAAAATTCCAATAAGTTGGCTTAACTTTTCCAGCTGTTAATAACTTAAATAAATAAATAAAAATTGTATGTGGTACTATCTGATATAAAAGTTCCTTATAATAAAATCTTGTATTGTTAATAACAAAAAATGAAACTTCTAGATGTAGTTTAAAACATTTTTTATTTATTAAAATTCTTGCTGGATTTTATTGATATTGAGTTTGTTGCTCACAAACTATTATTTAGGATAAAAATGAATACTTTTAATATTCAGTTCTTGAGTGACTAGAAAGTAGATTCATAATAATACTTTACTCAACTGCTTTATTCATCAATTATATATGATATTTTTGGTTTAACCTTGGTAATATTTTTATCATAAATAATACAATTTTTGCAACAATCCATTTTATTTTGAATTCCAAAGTAAGAATTATCAAATTTTACAGAATATTTATGTATAACTTATATATGTATAAATTAATACTATTATGTAATATAGAAAATCATAATATAAAAATATTTTTTAAGATATAACAAAAAAAAAATAAAAAAAGGCACACATTACCTCCAGTTTGAACTTTGTTTATCAAATCGCAATCTTTCCTTAGGCAGTCCATCTTCACACTTTTACGCTTCTTCAGAACGTTGTCATCTCCACAGTTATGAATGTCCCGAGACAGAACAGGTGGCAGTGGAGATCCTAAATATTAGACAGGGCATTGAGTCACCAATAGAAGTCTCCTTAAATTCCAACTAAAGTTAAGCAACTTACATTATATAAATCAAAATGGCTAAAATTTTAAATGCTGAATTTATGTTATTGATTATAGATATTTTAAAATCTTTATTTTTTAAGTTTGCCTTTATTAAGTTGTTTTAAACAATAATATTCATTTAGAACTAACTATAGTAACTGATCAGTATCAAATAATTTATCATCATGTAAAGCAGTACTATATATAGGAATGAAACAAATATCCAACAAAATTAAATTATTAAAACTATTATCATCTTACTTTTTAAAATGGAATAATAATATTTTTTCAATGACCTTACTAAAAATTTATTTCATTAAAGCAATCATTCTTATCAATGTAGTGGTTCACACTCTATAGGAGTGCAAGACCTCTTTTCTAGGAGCATAAAATAATGACCATTACCATCATTTATCTTTCAGTATAATTCCTGAATATACTTCAAACATAATCAGTGTTTGGCTTGTGAACACTCTAAAGAAAAATTATCTAAGGATAAATGTGAATCCATATCCACATCAAACTAACCTTAGGCAAAGCAAAGAAATCTGATCGTCAGGGTTTTCTGTAATCCAAATGGGCAAATTGAAATTAGTAGTTTTAACCTTGAAACAGTTACAAGTGTTTACCTTTCCTCTGAGGAGAAAATGTGCCCTATGGTTCCACGGGACCTCTTGTACCTAACTACATTGTGCCATAAGGTACATTCAACAGCTGCAATACTGCAAATACACTAATGGAGCCTGCAACTTTACTCATTGACTATTCATTACTCATTATTCATTGATTATTTAACAACAGCTGTTATAACATCCTCAAGTGATACATTTGTTCTTTCAACATCATTCTCTAGAGAGAGAATGATAACTCAATTCAAACTTAAGAGTGAATGGTCTCTCAGTCTGGAGTGAAACACTTGTGGAGTGAACAGTCCTTAGCGTCTCTTATGATGGCATAATTTCCAAAATGTAGCTGCAGCACCGCTGTTTATAAATTACATTGCACAAAATGCAAGTTCTGACAAGGTGATGACCATTGTAACCAATAAAAGCAACATTCAACAATTGTGGCCAATTTCATATCTGCATGCAAAACATGCTTATGCAAAGAAACTGCTTTTTCATTTGCTTGCAGTGCCAAAAGTGCCACAGTGGCAAATTTCAATACTAATATTTTTAAGAAAGTATCATCCACCACATCTTATCACATTTGGATTGCTAACTATATCTGTAGACAATGATGATATCATATACAAGGTCTGGTCAAAAGTATCTGATCTTATTTGTTTTCTTTGGAAGTATTTGCAAGCTTGGAAGGTACAAGGTTCCTACCCTGCAGTCAATATCAGACAGCTGTGATAGTTGTATGTTACACTGTTATCACATCAGTGATTAAGTGAAAATGGTGTAATGTGACAGACCCTGATTTCATGAAGGTTATAACCAGAGATGAGACCTGGGTCTACAGGTATGACTCTGAGACAAAGATACACTAATCCCAGTGGAGAATTCTATGGTCTCCACAGACAAAGAAGGCATAGCAATCATATAGCAATATGACCTTTCTCAACCACCAGAGCATTATTCTTTAAGTTGAGAAAATTATCAACTTTAATTTTCTCAATTTTACTTATCCAATATATGGCGTGAAGTCCAATATTATTTTCACTATTGAGCATTATTCTTCATGAGTATGCTCCTCATGTGACAAAAGAGTGCCTGATTATTTTATATCACCTAAGAGATGCCATTAGGTGCAAGAGACCACAGCTTTAGCAGTCTCCTAACTGGTTCACTGATCACAACAATGCTCTGGCCCACAAACCATAGTATCTCAAACATTCCTTGCAAAACAATGTATTGTACAGGTTCGGCACCTCCTCAGACAGGTTCGACACTCCCCAGACATTTGGTCAATATTGATATTTACATGTCCATTAAGACGATTCAGTCTACTAAATGCCACATATATATTTTCATTATATCATTGGAAATATCATTGAAAAAACTATAGTTCCATTTTTTTGATCAAGAGAGAATTTCACATTTTTAAGTTTAGTTTTCTTACTTAATTTTAGTAACAAAATTATATAAATTAATAATGATAAAATTTGAAAATATGCAATAAAATTGGGACACTGCAAATCAGTTTTGTACACTAATAAATTATTAGAAATCATACTATTACAAATATTTATACAGTAATTGTGTTTTTATTATGTTAATTGTACTGATGATATTTGAAAAAAAAAAATGAAAGTTTGAAAAGCTGTATGTATTGTATGTATATACACTGTATATATTTGTAGTTTTAATTCTGTTAATATATTAAAATGAAAATCCCTCAGTGGAATTCTTTAAGATGAAATGATTCACCAAACATTTAAATATTCTAAATTGGTCATTTTTCTCTGATAGTAAATTTCTAATGCTTTTAAGATTAACTCTGGTTCAGTGTTTCTCAAACTTTGTTCATGCAACCCAAATGTTTATAATATAAAATTTTTAAAAAGCCTAGTAAACTGGTGTCACCATAAATTATATAATTATGCATTATTGATAATGATTTCTACTTGTGAAATACAACATTGAGTAAAGAGTGGTTTGGGCCAATTTCAATTTGTATATATATGGGTTAATTTTTAATTAACCCATATATATCTAAATGACATTGCTATAAACTAAACAAAGTGAAGAATGAGATCAGAAAGGTATGGAAGAAATGGCAATACTCTGGATCCTAGATACTTATATATCTGCAATGTTAGGACCAAAACATATCAGAATGAATGTAAACTACAATAAACAAATTACTTTAATGAAATAGGATTGAAAGTGAAATTTTGAAGTAAGCTGTTTTGGAATTTCGTCTCCACTTTCACAAAAAACAAACACAAAAGAAAAGCCGTTTAAAACTGTTGGTGACAAAGCTATTTATTCTACAATCAATCTAAAAAATACTTAAGTACAAAATCCATTCTATTCTAATTCAGCACCGAGGTGAAATCTAATGTGACCCGAGTGACCACGTGCGTCAACCAGGAGGAGGAGCTGAGTCTATCTCTGGCCTGGCAATCTCTGTTGGATGCCAACTCGCAGCTCCCCCACCAATGCATGACCGCGCATGTCAGGGAAGACCTACTTCGCCAGAATGACACCTGATTGTACAGAATAACACACACTCCGTCCAGTGAAATTCCTTAACCAGTTGACCTGAAGAACAGTGTGAATGTTCGAAAATGTTTGTCTACCGCGACACATTATGCATCAGTTACAGGTTACTGAGTGTTTAAAAAATATTTTTCAAAATAACTCCTTATACCAAATATATATTTCTTTGTCCCCTATCACATACTGAAATGATTTATCACCATAATTTTCAGCAGATAATCCATGAGTTATTTGTGAAAGATAGTTTGAAAGAGAGCCCAGGTTATATGACAATTTAAAATTCCAATCATGAGTATCTTATTGTCGGATCACAAACCACAAAAAACAAATCATAATTAATCATTTGAACAAATATTAAAATCATAGATTTGTGACAAAATTCTAATGATGCATTACAAAATTAAAACAAGTGAAATTCATGAAAAAATCCTATTTAATAGGTTGTATCATCTTGAACAAAATTAAATATAAAATAATTTTACTGTAATATCAATAATAAATTATTCTCTGTTTAATTTTTTCCAAGTTTGTTTTATTACTACTACTCAACAAAAATAATTTAGTCATAAAATAAAAACAAACTGTATTATATTTTTACAGTTAATTGCGTAATTGGGATAGTTCATAAATACATGCATACAAAATACAGGGATGGCCAGTGAGTACAGAGAATGTCTTTGCTAACATGCAGTTGAACTGAATAATTTAATATTTCAAATTTTATACAAATTTTAGTTTAATGTAAAATGAATTTCTACATTAGAATTTTAAAAAATAAAGCAAGAANTTATTTAGCAAAACAGTCACAATCGCCACCTTCTCGTTACTTAAGTCAGCCATCTTGAAAAGCGACCTCTCAACGAAAGCGTTTCTTTTTTCTGCAAAACGTGACGTCAGATCGTTCAATGGATGGGCTCAACGGAAAATTCACTGTTGAGTCAACCGTTGAATATAGAAACGTATGGAATGACTAAAGACAACATGAAGAGCAATGGAAAATAGACAAAACAGAATCCAAGGACTACAAAGAAACAAGAGACAACACAAAAGAACTAGCTGTACAATTAATCTTAACCAGAACTATACAATGCCAACAAGGAAATCTATGTGTTGTGTGTACCATCAGGGAGAGAGACTACAAAGGCTTTGCTGTAGGATATGAATGAAAGTAAGTGATGGTATATTGTATGCATCTGGATGAGATGCTGTACCAAAATTGCCACTATCCCTAATGTTAATATTCCACTGCAATAAGTGGATTAGCATTTGTTCCTTGTGCTGTCCTCAAGGTCAAACCTATGCAGATATTACTTGAAATTGCCATGGCCTGTAAGAAGCTAGGTGATGGTAAAGTTAGGGGAAAAGTGTCAAAGAGTTGCAATTGTGTTAACCCTGAGGATAAAAGTGTAGGCAAGCCTACCAGCAGTGTTATGGTTCCAGCTGTCTTGCCATAGAATGGTAATTTGTTTTTGACATGCATGTTAACATAAGATGTAGAAATATAACTGAAAGTGCTAATGACTCTAGACTTAGTAGCCAATTTAACAAAACTAAGTGGCCTTGTTTCCAAGGACCCCCTTATGACCCAGGACTCATTGAAACTCTACTTTAATGTTGTTAAGTGCCTGAAAATGTGACATATGAGATGCACAAGTTTAACAGTTATCAGACCTGCTAATCTGTGTAAAGCTACCCTACTATCAAAGTATATGTGGTAGTGTACAAAGCATTCTGTCCTGTCTACACTTAATGGTGATCATGCTCCTATAAATAGCCAATGTTTCTGCCTGAGCAATTGAAGTGTGAACCTAATTTGAAGCATGCTTGAGCAAGGTCTTGGCGTAAACTATGAATGCGACACCCACCTCTTTACCCATTTTGGAGACATCAGTGTAAATTCTAAACATTGGGGAAAAGCATAAGTAGGGAGGGTTTTTTTTATCTATGTCAAATTTTCTTATGGTCGGCAAGATGAGCTTGGGAAATCTTATCTTCCTTAATAATTTTAGCCTTCTTAGTATAAATATTTTAACTCTTTTGCAAATCTTCTAACCTGCCATCCGGGGAACAAAACAACAAATTTTAGTGACAGTGGTTGAATATTCCCAGAGACTAAAAGCTAATTTCTTTTGTAAAATATGCCATTTTAGATGCATTTGAATTCAATATTTATTCTTCTCAGAAAATAAAAACAACACAATTACAAGATTATCTTTGAAAATAAGGAAGACATTACCTATTGTCACATTTGTGTTGTAAGAAGAGAAGGCAATGCTATATCTTAATTTAGGAACTTCTTTTTTTGGAGAAAAAAATTTTTTTGAGATGATGTTATTTAAGTGCCTGAGAATGTAATTTTTGTACAAGAAAAGGGAATAAAAACATCTAACAAGTTTATTCTTTATAAGACTAGCATATCTAAGGCATCCTTTTCCACTCAGACTCCCAATTAGAATACAACTGATTTCTACCTCAGTTTGCCATTTTGGCAACCTTACTCATCCAACTATAAAACACTCATTTTTTAACTTCCCATTACCCCTCAATACTTTCTTTCAATTACTTTTTGTATCAATAAAATACATTAAATGTAGAAGTGGTATGCTTTCTACAGCCAGTTAGTTTTAAAAACATTAACAATACTAGAAGGGAAAGATGGATTTCCTATAGGCAATATTCAATAAGAACTTCAGATATCCAATACTTCTCATGATGGAAGAATGGAAATTAGTAATAAGTAACTATGAGCCCAATGGCTTTTTTTAATGATTTTGGACTCATCACACACCTTTCCAACTTCTATTCATTAACACACGATGTACCAGAATGCATTTTGGCTTATTTAACAGCTCTCTTCAGCTGGGTTACATATACACATTTAGACAATACGGTATTATAATTAAAACACATATAAAAGAATCTAATAAATTAAAATACAATGTACAGAAAAACCAACATTTATATCACTATATAATTAACTACACACAACATTACAACAATTATAAAAGACATAATTATTTATGTTAAATTGCCAAACACCATAATCGTACTGTGAGGCTCTGGACAGGTTTGAACCTTCACTGAAATTTGCATTAAAATAATTTATTTTTGAAAGAAAAGAAAAGTTAGAAATAATTTTTTCGTATGAAAATGTGACACAAACTTTTAAACTATAGAATAATTTAAGTCCTAAGAGGTCAAAATCGAAGTTTAATTCAATCCCAACCATCTCTGGTTGGGATTGAATTAAACTTCGATTTTGACCTTTCCTGTGATCTGAGTTCAGATCTTGTTACAGTTAGTAATGAGTGATCAACCTTTTGGAAAGCAAGAACAAGAAAAAGCCACCAATCAGAATGGGCAATTGAGGATAGAAATTAATAAAAATCTGAGAATTCAAGGATGTGACAGCTTCTTCTCCCGAAAGTTCAAACTGTCAGACTAATTGTTGCATGTGTGTCTCGTGCCCATCTTATTCTCTGTCTCCTTGTCCTCGGATCAACATCTGCCAATCACTGAAAGTTGACCTCATTGCCACGGAGTCATTAAGACCTTGAGGGAACTGTCATTCATGAACCAGGGACACTCCACTTGAGACTCTCTTGGAAAGGAGAGGAAGACCCAGAGGCTGCTACTGACTTAGAACTTCCAAAATTGCAGAGCACTTGTAAGCTCCTTTTGTGTCAAATAAATGGTTTCTTGTAACTATAAAGTCTATCTCGGTACCGATTGTACCCACATCTGAACTCTTTGACCCTCTTTACATGTTACCGTAAGTTCTTATGAAATAAAAACACAGTAAAACTTCAATATACAGACTCAAGTTAGAGAACAATAGAGTAAAAAAAATGCTAATTCTGAATAGATCTATGATCTGTATTTTTTACTTCTCTTGCATTATATAAAGAATCTTTGACAGTTCTTTTTTTGTTTTAAACAGCCCATGTAATTGAACATTTTGCTGAAAGACAACTTATGGAGTTGAACAGTTTTGCAGGCACATCTCTTGTTGAGATAATTTTCAGAAAATGTCTGAAATTTGGTGTTGCAGAGAAGATACAACTAACTGTCTGAAAATTTCATGGAAATCCAATAATTAGGATCACTTTAGATAGAATAAATAATAAAATTTGAGTTGGGGAAGTCAAAAGTAACATAAATCAGTGTCAGGAACCATGAAAAATTTCAACTTTGAGAAAATTTGAGTTAAGAAAAACGAGATGTTAAATCCCTATGCTATTCCAGTGACACCTACCGAGAAACATCTAACTCAAAATATTTCCTCGAGGAAATATTTTGAGTTAGATGTTTCTCGGTAGCTTCTTTCTAGCTCAATTTTTCTAACTCAAAATATTTCCTCGAGGAAATATTTTGAGTTAGAAAAATTGAGCTAGAAAGAAGCTACCGAGAAACATCTAACTCAAAATATTTCCTCGAGGAAATATTTTGAGTTAGATGTTTCTCGGTAGGTGTCACTGGAATAGCATAGGGATTTAACATCTCGTTTTTCTTAACTCAAATTTTCTCAAAGTTGAAATTTTTCATGGTTCCTGACACTGATTTATGTTACTTTTGACTTCCCCAACTCAAATTTTATTATTTATTCTATCTAAAGTGATCCTAATTATTGGATTTCCATGAAATTTTCAGACAGTTAGTTGTATCTTCTCTGCAACACCAAATTTCAGACATTTTCTGAAAATTATCTCAACAAGAGATGTGCCTGCAAAACTGTTCAACTCCATAAGTTGTCTTTCAGCAAAATGTTCAATTACATGGGCTGTTTAAAACAAAAAAAGAACTGTCAAAGATTCTTTATATAATGCAAGAGAAGTAAAAAATACAGATCATAGATCTATTCAGAATTAGCATTTTTTTTACTCTATTGTTCTCTAACTTGAGTCTGTATATTGAAGTTTTACTGTGTTTTTATTTCATAAGAACTTACGGTAACATGTAAAGAGGGTCAAAGAGTTCAGATGTGGGTACAATCGGTACCGAGATAGACTTTATAGTTACAAGAAACCATTTATTTGACACAAAAGGAGCTTACAAGTGCTCTGCAATTTTGGAAGTTCTAAGTCAGTAGCAGCCTCTGGGTCTTCCTCTCCTTTCCAAGAGAGTCTCAAGTGGAGTGTCCCTGGTTCATGAATGACAGTTCCCTCAAGGTCTTAATGACTCCGTGGCAATGAGGTCAACTTTCAGTGATTGGCAGATGTTGATCCGAGGACAAGGAGACAGAGAATAAGATGGGCACGAGACACACATGCAACAATTAGTCTGACAGTTTGAACTTTCGGGAGAAGAAGCTGTCACATCCTTGAATTCTCAGATTTTTATTAATTTCTATCCTCAATTGCCCATTCTGATTGGTGGCTTTTTCTTGTTCTTGCTTTCCAAAAGGTTGATCACTCATTACTAACTGTAACAAGATCTGAACTCAGATCACAGGAAAGGTCAAAATCGAAGTTTAATTCAATCCCAACCAGAGATGGTTGGGATTGAATTAAACTTCGATTTTGACCTCTTAGGACTTAAATTATTCTATAGTTTANTTAAATTTTAATAAATATTGAATTTAATTCAAAAATTATTGTAATTATTAGTTCAAAAAGGGTGCACTACAGTTCATCTACTATTTTGAAACACACATTTGTGTTCAATTATTAATCATATTTATTGACAATGATAAAAAGGATTCATGTCTGCCATCTTGTTACAACATAAAAAATACTATTATTTTTTGAAAATAGCTCCACTCAGATGCTGTCCATCCAGGTTCATCCACTTGCATATTCAATTGATCATGTTTTCCATCACTTGCAACAGTAACTACTTGTACGGAATTAATTTCCTCTACAATTCCCTGCTTGAGTATATTTAGATATGGTAGGTGTGTTTGAAACGCTGCCTTTCAGAAATTCCCACAGCAAAAAAATCACGAGCCAATAGATCAGGTGATTGGGCTGACCAAAGGATATTTCAAAAGTGAGAAATAATCCAACGCCATAACATTGTTCTTAAAGTGACCACTGATTGCAGAGAGGTATGCACCATGGCTACATCCTGTTAAAAATAAACCCTTTCAAAGTCAATGTCCAGCTTGCATAATGCTGGAAACATGTACTCACTCACTTAGCATCTGTGCAGATGCAGACTGAGTTCTAAGTGGAGTTATTTTCAAAAAATATTGTTTGTGTTGTAACAACATGGCAGACACTATCTTTCCATTATTACTATTGTTCATAAATATTATCAATAATTGAACACACAATGTACGTTTCAAAATAGTAAATGAACACTGGTACACCCTTTATTATTGAAAGATAGTGATCTAACTACCTACTTTTAGAAAAAAATTATATTAATAGACGAACTGCAGCCCAAATAACCTGAAAATTAATATGATTATAAAATATTTGGACTTTTTTGTTTATCTATAATGATTTGTTAACAGAAGAATGGAAAAAGCAATATTTTAATGCTCGAGATGTCAACTTCTAAACTGCATACCAGTAATTGTCTTGCTTTCGACGGTCACCCAAGGTGCGGTGTATATGGTAGGAGTTATACGAAGGTTTTGTTTTCATTCTTGCAATTTTGTGCAGGGTATACGCAGTCATGGGTTACCTGCATGAAATTACTGTACTTAAAATTCAAAATACACTATCTAAAAGTATAATTTTAATATCATTTCACACAGTTAATGTGTTAAGTGTTGAAAATACAGATGTTCACAGTGACAAAATTTTATTGCTTCATTTCTTTTCTGTTTTATCAATTGTTTATTATTATATATTCATAAATATTAATAAATGCTGGAATAAACTTAAAGAAAAAACTAGATAGAAAATGAATTTAATATTGGTAATTTTCAATGACAGTTGATCACATGGCCACTATTTGCTCCAGAAAACTGAAATTAAGTAAACAAAGTCAGAAAAACTGTCTTTATTTATCATCTTTATTTATCAACAGGTGATAAATAAAGACTGTTTTTCCGACTTTGTTTACTTAATTTGCAGAACCAGTTATCTAGTATAATAAGTCCTAATAATAGATAAGTCTTAGTTGACATTTTAAGTTTAAATTAATAACAAATGAACGAACATCTTAATAAACACTGGAGGAAATACAATTCATCACAACAAAAAACGTTTGTAACTCCAGTGATATGTGTTTACAAAACAGCAAACGTTTTCAACCCCATCCGGGTCTTCATCAGGCTACGGTTAGGAGGACTCGGATGGGGTTAAAAACGCTTGCTGTTTTGTAAACACACATCACTGGAGTTGAAGGTTTTTTGGTGTGATGAATTGTTTAAATTAATAAATTAAGGACATTGTACTGATGATATTTGAAAAAAAAAAATGAAAGTTTGNATGTAGTGTGGTAGTAAGTCAGTGTTTACATAATTTAGTGTTTTTTCTACTACCTTTGACGTGTTGATTTTCGGTATTCGTGGTCTTTGTGTGGGATCTGTGCCTGTATATTTAGTGAGGGTTTCCTGAAATATAAGTGGGAGCGTATTAACTAATTTTATGTCTGTTATCAGTGATGGATGAGGAAGTGCCTGTAGTATCATTAGTTGTAGTTGTTGTATCATCTTTATTTATCAACAGGTGATAAATAAAGACTGTTTTTCTGACTTTGTTTACTTAATTTGCAGAACCAGTTATCTAGTATAATAAGTCCTAATAATAGACAAGTCTTAGTTGACATTTTAAGTTTAAATTAATAACAAATGAACCTCTTAATAAACACTGGAGGAAATACAATTGTTCCATTCGAATTCCTCCTAACCGTAGCCTGATGAAGACCTGAATGGGGTTGAAAACATTTGCTGTTTTGTAAACACGTATCACTGGAGTTACAAACGTTTTTTGGTGTGATGAATTGTTTAAATTAATAAATTAAGGACACAAAGGCATTTAAATTATGTTCTTGGTAAGTTTAAGCAAAGCAAAAGACGTTGGATGAGTTTGTAACCATGGTTACAAACATTTTTAACATTTCTAAAACAGTTGATTTAATTATCCATTAGTCTTATCATTTCATGTTTAAGAAGGTTTTCCTCAGACAGAAGTGTGTGCTTGTAGTAACTTTGTTATCTGGAATAATAGCCAATTAAGAAAAGTAGAGAAATAAACTGGTTTTAAGAAGATCAAAGCAATTTATATCACTGCAAATTTGCGGAATCAAAGACCAATAAAAAAAGCAATGCTCTGTTTATTAATTAGGAGGGCGATATAAATTTTTAATTAGACAAAGTTAGAAGACTAATATAGCTGACAGAAGTGCAAATCAATACAGAATCTATATCTAAAAGTTAAGGAAACAGCTAGTCCATGTAAATGTATGTAGCACCTAAAATGAGATGGAACAAAAGTATCACTTTTCATTTTGTAACCGAATTAAGAAAAGCTCCTAATTTTCATAAAAGGTTGAAAATAATCTAAAATTTTAGGAAGAAATTTAGCCCTTTTAATATTATAATCTATAGGACAACACATTAAATTAATAATAAAATGAGAAACCATTTTAATTAAAAGACTTCAATACTGTCATTAGACACATTTAGAACTTACCTTCAAAAGGTCTGTGAACCCCATTAATTACATTTAAATTTACATTAAAAAAACATGGAAAAATCAGAAAATATTAAAAAAAAATGTTTTCAAGATAGATTCAGCCTATCTTCAGATAACAAACAAACATTAAACATTTTGAAAAACAATTGTACTATGTTTTTAAATATAACAGTGTGCCTCAGATTAAAAAAAACCATTTAAACCAAAGCATACTGTTCTACTAAAAATATCGTATGATTTTATACTTTATAATGTTCAATGTTGATTTTTATTGAGCCAGAAATGAATCTATTTTGAAATCCTTTCTGCATTTTGTTCAACTTTTAAAGTTGAGTGATCTTGACCCAAGCTGTGGCCAGTCTGCAAATTTCACTGAAATTTCCAATGTGTCTTGCTAAAAAAGGTATCACATCATGTGGCTTTTGATAAAGAGTGATTATACTCAACAGTTTAACAAGAGAAAAGGTTCATTAATTACTAACCAGTTGTATGATGCACATTTTGGTTACTATATGGAGTGAGAGAGACTGTTAAAGTTGCATTAAAAATACCTTTAATGGATCCGATGCAAATGATGTAGATGACACAATCATCAAGTCTTCAAGCTGTCTGGTGTTTGTAAATTGTCCCCTTTATGCAGTCTCACTTGTAGATCTTATCCTTGAACCCTTTCCAATTTACCCTGAATTTTAGAATTCTCCCCAAAACAACTGCTCTCTTTTTTCTGAACTGTCCCAAAATGACTGTCCAAGTTTTTACTAATGGCTTGTCCAATTGGAACTGCCAGACCAGTGGTTTTCATCCCATACAATATCAATATAATGGCTTTATTGCAGGATCTCCAACCTCTTTTTGAGAAGAGCCATGTGAGCTATAAAATACAAGTCTGGAGCCAGGTATAAAAGATACAGTCAGAGATTAAGATTTTTTTTCCTATTTCAACATAACAAACATAAATCAATGCAAAATTTGTAACTGCTTTTTGAAAATATGCCAAAATTGGGGCATGCAATATCAAAAATCTCCTTTAGATACTCATTGAACAGTAATATTTGATATTTTGATTTCATAGATTTTTTTCCACAAAGGTACTTAGAATCACAAATAGAAACATTCCTATGTAAACTTCTTAAAATTTAAAATTCTCTTCTGGTAGAGATTTATGAAAATTTAAAAATTCTTGTTTAGATTTTTATAAAGATCATTTGAGGTAGTGTCTAACTTTTGGTCATTTGAGGTAGTGTCTGAACAAGTTTGAATATTGACAAAATATGTTGGTAAAATGAGTTACGCAAACTGGATAAATATGCTTCAGAAGCCATATTTGTCCCACATGACATAGGTTGAAGACCACCTGACTAACTGTATTAGACAATAAATAATCAACTATCTCATGGAAATACAGCCATAGCCATACAGCCAGAGAGAGAGAGAGAGTGCGCGATTGTGTGGTTTTATTGTAGTTGATGCTGTAGGTATAACCTTTAACTTTAAAATCACACTTCCACAGTATCAACAGTAGTCAAAAGCCAGAATTTCACAATACATTATATTTTGACTCCTTGAGACTAAATTCATACCCAAAAAACATTGAAACATATCCAATATAGCATACTGGATATGTTTCAGTATTAGACAAAGTGATTCTGAATAGAGAAAAGAGTGAAGGACATTAGTAGGATAATATAGATGGATGATGATGTTAGGTATCTCATAGGAAACATTCTGATCATTCCAATGCATATAATTTTTATTGTGGAAAGTGGCCATTGTTTTAGAAAATAAAGATATCTTCCACTTTTGGTCTTAGAAATATATTTAACAAAAATTGAGAACTATTACAATCATATTTAACAGAAAATAAATTTAGATATATGAAAACAGCTTAAGTACAGAGATAATAAATAAAGATGTAGTAGTGACCACGGTGTAAAATGGCAAAGACAAAACTTAATAAAAGTGTTATGAAAGATCATATTTAAAAAGTAATTTGGATTGTTTAGAATTTTAAAAATTAATAAGACCACCAGAGTATTAATCTTAATGGCAGCAAAGTACAGACTCATCTTTTATAATGTTTTTTTCATTAGAAATTGTCTATCACATAAGACAGACAAATATTAATAGAAGGATAAAAATCATCAAAATAAATTATTTTTGCAATTAACTGAGTTTTCATATGCAACTAATTTGCACTACTGAGTAACATGTGAACGTGAAAAATGTAACAACTGAAAGCAGTAGCATGCATAAGAATATATCATAGGCTGTATTTTTTCCAAGCTCCGATGGTCCATAAAACAAAGACAAGTGTAAATAACAAAATGAATTTATTACCAAAAGTTAGGTACAAACATGGTTACTTTTTGGCATAATTGGTGAAGATTGAGGCATTTGTCAAATTCCACAATCTTCACAGTGATTGTCAAGAAGCTTTTCCTCAATACTTAAAGCTTGAAAGCTTTAAGTATTGAGGAAAAGCTTGAAATAATATCTCGTGTACATAAATGATATAAAACAGGCACAGCTAAATCACCTATTAGAACTTACTTATATCACTGACATTCAAATGAAGTTTGGCATAGACAAGTGCAGAACACTTCACATAGAAAAAGGAATCCTGAAGAAATATGATTCTGTACTCAGAAATTGAGATGATATTGAATCTATAGGAAAGGACAAACTCTATAAATATTTAGAATTTTAACATGCCAANTTGCAATTAACTGAGTTTTCATATGCAACTAATTTGCACTACTGAGTAACATGTGAACGTGAAAAATGTAACAACTGAAAGCAGTAGCATGCATACAGTCAAAGGAGCTGTATTTTTTTCCAAGCTCTGATGGTCCATAAAACAAAGACAAGTGTAAATAACAAAATAAATTTATTACCGAAAGTTAGGTACAAACATGGTTACTTTTTGGCATAATTGGTGAAGATTGAAACATTTGTCAAATTCCACAATCTTCACAGTGATTGTCAAAAAGTAACCATGTTTGTACCTAACTTTTGGTAATAAATTCATTTTGTTATTTACACTTGCCTTTGTTTTAGGGACCATTGGAGCTTGGAAAAAAACTGCCCTCATAATACACAGTCTTATTGCAATTTACATACATTGTGTTACAAGTTTATATTTCACTAGTTTTTCAACTTTGCATATTTTCCATGGTAGAAGTATTTAATTTAATACAAATTCCAAACATAATTAAGCATCCAGGTTACAATAATACAAGTAATGAACAAAAATTGAAAGCTTTAAGTATTGAGGAAAAGCTTGAAATATCATCTCGTGAACATAAATGATATAAAACAGGCACAGCTAAATCACTTATTAGAACTTACTTATTTCACTGACATTCAAATGAAGTTTGGCATAGACAAGTGCAGAACACTTCACATAGAAAAAGGAATCCTGAAGAAATATGATTCTGTACTCAGAAATTGAGATGATATTGAATCTATAGGAAAGGACAAACTCTATAAATATTTAGAATTTTAACATGCCAAATTCACAAAACATGCATAAATAAGACTCAAAGCAATACAGCATCAGATTAAACTCAATACTAACAACAAAGCTTCAACTAACATAAATAGCATATAGCACATTACTACTGTTAGTAAAAGAAATTCAGATTTTTGGATGTAAAACAAATCTGAAACATAAATCACTCAAAGAAATCGTAATATCAAACATTAGAATTACATATATTTCTTAAAATAGTTCAGGTTTATTTATCAGATAATTTCATACCCAAAAAATTGAATTCCTTTTTATGATTGAAATGCAAAAATACACATCCAAAGGATCTGACTCCAAATGAGTATATTGTCACAGTACCGACTGGAATGACATTCTTTTGGAGTTGTACATTAGACAGACACAGAATTAGAACAATTCCAAAAGGAAACATTAACAAAACAACAAACACCACCCAAATCCTCTGTAGAAACACTGGCACACACTCAGAGAGGATGACTTTTTGCAGATATTTTAAATCTGCAGCACAAATATAGGCAATTTTTCTACAGGAAATAAATATTGCAATTAACATATGGTAAAAAAATTTGCACAAAATAAAATAGTTACTTTGATAAATTGTTTTTTTTTAAAGTTTAATTTCTTTGAATTATACAGTGGTTTGATGTCAAAAGGTTAGTGTAAAAAGATTATTAATACAATTTCAGAAGGCTTTACTGAAGTTAAGAGATACATTTTTCATGGCCTCCAAAAACTACAATGTAGGCTTTTTCTTCAGTTCTGATCTAATTTTTACTTCAAGCTATTGATCAATTTAGACCTGTAATTATTGGTATCAACTCTTTAAATTTGTCTAGAAATAAACCACACATCATTTCAGGATTATTTTAAAAGACTGCCAAGCTGCTGAAAATGATTGTCAACCTTAGAAATTGATAGTCTCACTTTTTTGTTGCTTTGGATATCTCCAGACTTTCTACGGGTCTGATGTAGTTATTGTTGAAGACGTGAGAAATTAATTCTGCCTTTCCACAATTTGCTTAATTCAGTTCTGTGATATGCATGATTAAAGTGGCAATTGGTACAATATAGCTTTGTGTTATCAATGTTATACCAATCACTACTAGTCCATACATACAACAGAAGCAACTAAGCAAATCTTGAAAAGGCAGAATTTATTTCCCAAGCCTTCAACAATGACCACATCAAAGTCTTAAAAAGTCTGGAGATATCCAAAGCAACAAAAAAGTAAGACTGCATCAATTTCTAAAATTAAAAGTCATTATAAGCAGCTTGGTAGTTTTTTTACAATCAACCTTAGACCACATGATTGGCCAAATTATTGAGCTATAATAAGGCTAAGTGTTATATATAAATAATAACAACTCAAAGCCCGAGAAATATACAATAAATCACCAAACAATCGCCACTTAGCCAAACGATTAAGGCAATCGTTTGGCTAAGTGTTAATTACATATGAATGAATTAGATATGCCTGACCTGTTTGGTTATATCTAAATTAATAGTTCTGGAAGTAAAAATCAGACAGAGGTCTGAGTGCTGTAACTGGTAATGCATCTGCATGGTAAGCAAAAGTCGTGGGTTGGACTCCACTCCAGGACAATTCTTTTGTTCAGAAATTCTGAATTTAAATCATCATGAGATGATAGCTTAACCACCTACTTCTAGATCAATGGTTCTCAACAGGGTCAATACTGCCCACAGGTGGGCATTGAAGAGATCTAAGGGGGAATTTTTGGTCCAAGGTAAATTTATGGGGTGTTGAGAACAACTGTCAATTTGCAATACTCACAAGAATGCATTGAAAAGTTTGATTAAAGTTAATACTAAAAATCATTGTATGCATGTTTCAACAAATAGTTCTAAATGTCTTTTAAACAAAATCAGTTTGTATTAAAAGGAGGTATTGGTACATTATAAGTTTGTTCCTAATACCTTTCTGACTAGTACGTGAATGAGAGGTAGCATGCACAGTGCACCACACAGAGCACCACTGTGTGCATGCGTGTGTTTTCTGGCTTGATCAACAAAGCATATATTTACAAGTTTGCTCAAGTCACGAAAGATTAACACACATGCAGAATATTGAGTCTATGCATGTTTTGAAAGGTTCATTAAACATTACTGTAAATACATGAGGCTTTTTATCCATACTAGATTCGAAGTTCCTTCAGAGCAAGTGTGAACCTAAAATTTCTGTGCAGTATTTACAGATCACATTCAAAGGATAACTTATGTGGATCACTTATTAAAAATATATTTTTGTTGTAATTTCTATTTGCCACAAACGTAAGTACATACATATTTACTATAATTATTTGTTTATTATTCTTTTTACTGACCGACATTAGTAATATAATTTAAAACTATCTTATCTGTGCAGTATTTACAGATCACATTCAAAGGATAACTTATGTGGATCACTTATTAAAAATATATTTTTGTTGTAATTTCTATTTGCCACAAACGTAAGTACATACATATTTACTATAATTATTTGTTTATTATTCTTTTTACTGACTGACATTAGTAATATAATTTAAAACTATCTTATAAATTTTAATTTACATAATCTAAATAAATTTACATAAATTTAAAATTTATTTAATATGATAAAGATTGGTCCTGTGGTGGTCACAGCAGTTTTTTTATTGTTTATTTTTACAGATAGACACATGTCAGATTCAAATAAAAAATGTAGACAATATAATGTCGAATATTTGAAATATGGTTTTATTCAGGCACCCTTAAACAAGACATTACCAATGTGCCTGATTTGCCAGAGCGTTTTCTCAAATGAAGTCATGAAAATTTCATGATTAGAACAACATTTGACCAAAGTACATCCTGACAGAAAACATAAAAATTTATCTTACTTTCAAATGCTCAAAGAACAATATTTGAGATCACCAATTTTAGCTGGTATGTTTTCAGTGGCATCGAAACAAGATGATGGGTTACATGCCTCTTACAACATTTCCTTGCTTATTGTTAAATCGGGAAAACAGCACATTATTGGAGAAGAATTGATACTGTCTGCATACTATACCGCACAAGTCACAGTCTGTTATTAAGAAAATCACATTAAGCAATAATACAGTACACAGACGAATCGAAGAAATGTCCAAGGATGTGGAGAGTTCTCTAACTGATTTTTTGAAGGCTACCAAGTTTTCTTTACAGCTTGACAAATCTACTTTACCAAACAATGAGTCTTTACTTCTTTTGTACGTTTGCTTTGTAAAATATGAAAAAAATTTGTCACAAACTATTATTCACAAAACTATTAAAAACATATACTGAAGAAAAATCTATATTTGACGTATTGGAACACTATTTTAAAGAAAAAGTTATTCCTCTAGATAATATCATATCCATTGCTACCAATGGTGCTCTGGCAATGGTTGGACGATACCATGGGTTGATTTCATATTTGAAAAAAGTGGTACCAAATGTAGTTGCTGTGCATTGTGCAATTCACAGACAACATTTGATTGCAAAAAAATCTTAGTGATTGTCTTCATTCCTCACTACAGTATGTAATTACAGCAGTTACCAAGACCAGAAGCAATGCTCTCAATGATAGATTCTTTCAAAAACTTTGTGATGAAAACAATGAAGATTTCAATTGTTTACTATTGCATACAGAAATTTGTTGGTTATCAAAGGGTACCTGTCTAAAAAAGATTTTATGACCTCTGACTCAGTTATAACATTTTTTGAAAACAAAGATATTTTCAATAAATTCTCTCTTAGAATTTATTGAAATTTAAGAATGATCTAGCTTATTTAACTGATTTATATAATAAATTTCATGAAACAAACCTACAACTGCAAGATGATGATTTGAATTTGATCTTCGCAAAGGCAACTATTTCTGCATTCGTGTCAAACACTTGCCTTGTACAAACAAAATTTGGGTCAAAGACAATTCTATCAGTTTCTGAATCTTTCTTCTGTGGAAACAAATGATGACAACATTCTGGTATTTGCCAGAATTTGGAAGGATTTAAAGAAGATTTTACAAATAGATTCAGGATGTCCTTAACATGACTGTTCCAAACTGGATACTAGAACCTTTCTCAAACCTACAAACAGCAGAATTATCACTGCAGGAGGAGTTGAAAAAATTGTCAAATTGTACATTATATTCAGCTTTATGGGCTGCATCAAAGAAGTTTTTCATTATATTCCCATCACATTTAGCTGAAAGAGGATTTAGTGTAGTCAGCAATTTACTAACAAAGAAAAGAAACAGATTGTTAATAGTGGAATGTAGAGATCTAAGATTGCTGATGTTAAATATGGCACCAAATATTAAAAAATTAGTATCATCACACCAAACTCAGCCCTCACTATTATTATAACAACTTTTTAATAATATATGTTTGTTAATCAAACTTTGAGCAATACACCAATATTGTTAATATCTTTTAGTAAAGTAATTTTAAACATTTGTTCTTGTTTTTTTTGAATATATAATATACCTCACCTAAGAAGGGCACCATCAAATCACTGTTTGAAAAAGTGGGCTATGACCAAAAATGTCAGAAAATTATGAATTACATTGACTCCTGTTCTTGAAATTGATAATGTGTTTTTTTTTTCAAAAAGGGGGCAGTAGGCAAAGAAAGGTTGGGAACATGTTTTCTAGATAGATTACTTTGCATCTAATTATTAATTTAACCTTATTATAGCCTGATAATTCAGCCAATCATCTGACTTTAATCAAAAACCAGGTTTGTAAAAGTTTTTGTTCATATACATAATCTCAGACAATACATGAAGACAGTGGCCAGATACAACTGGAATATTGACTTTAGAACACGATACAACATGCATTAACAGTGATAGCTTATAAATTTATTACCATAGCTGTGACAGTATGCTCTCTATCATCCTTAAGAATTAAGAGAATAATTACATGATTTTATGTTAATCTTTGTGTTGATCTATTGTAATTATTTTGAACACGTAATTTGACACATGAAAACATTCCTTTTAAGTTACATCACTCCATTGATGAAATGTTCTTGTTGATGGAATGCACTTTAAGAACATTTTTTATTTTATAAATTTTGTTGAGTTCAATGGAACAGCTGTATTACTTGACAAAGGCTTCTAACTAAGGCCAAAACCACTTGTGTGTTTATTAAATTGCATAATGGAGTAAGCATTGAGATTTTATTTTGAGGTATTTCTGAAAGTTGTTCTAAACAATGACAAGAAATTATCTAACAAGAACTCTGTGCTTAATTCTTGAATTAATCATTAAGTCATGAAGTATTTTGCAAAATTATTTAACTTTCTGACAAGTGAAGACCTTTTTACATCAGATATGCATGTTTAAGATCAGTTAAAATTTATTGATTAAAGTCTCAGTTAAAAAAAAAAGCAGAATTGTATTATATAATGAATATCCTTAGTGAATGATATCCCAAATATCTCTCTCTCAGGTTATATCTTGTTCTCTGAAATCAAATACTTACTGAAAGGAAGGATATTTCAAAATATATGAAACGTAGTAAACGTATGAAGATTGGTAGAGCTATAAATAAAAACCTGCTCTCAAGAATCCTATTAGTAGTTATAAAAGTAACTTTAAAAAAACTCACTGTACAAAGTTAAGCTTTTTATTCTATAAATATGGTTTCCTTAAAATGAGTCCTTAAATGTGATAACCATTTATAGATTTAGTTTGGTTAAGTTTTATATTAGATGTTTTAAATTTATTACTATTAAAAAATTCTTAAGTTTTACATTTAATAATACATTACAGTAGAGCCTCGATTATCCGACCTCCGATTAACCGCCACCTCGGTTAACCGACCGTCCTAGTCGGCAAATTTCAAATGTCTGCTAGTGATGTGGCGCTACAATATTTGGCTACGTCTGGCTACTTTATTATTATTTTTACGTGTTTTAGCTGGCAACACTCATTCGACCATGAAAGGGAGCCAGTATTTAAACGAGGCTTAATTTTCTCATTTTTAACGATACAATAGCGACGATTATTATTTTAAAAAATTTTTGTTAGGCTTAACATCGATGAAAATTCAACGCGAAGTACGCTAATAGCGATATAATAATATACTAATATACTAATTACATGGGATATAATAATATACTACACTAATAATGGATTTTTTCATACTTTTCGGTTATCCGACTTTTCAATTATTTGACCAACCCCAGTCCCCAATTGGGTCGGATAATCGAGGCTCTACTGTATTTTTAGTTATTTAAACTGACAAATTACATTTTATAACATTTACCTGCAGTTTCTCTGTTTACCATTATTATTCTCTTACTTCTTCGACCACGAATAACAAAATAATCGGGTTGGGAATTAAACATTGTTGCTATGCTCGGAAAACCATACTGGGCAGGACGACACGGAACTCCAAAGCGTTTCAGAAATAGTGACTCAAAATTTTGTAGCGGCAACTGACCACCATTCTCATGAAGCAAAATAAGGATATCACGAAACAGCATGAGAAGAGGTATCAATTTAACAACACCTTCTTCCACCTACAATAAAGAGTTATATAAATTTCTAAATTTTAAATTAACAATAATTTCAACATATATCTTTCATCAATTATTCAATTATATCTTTCATCAATTGTTAGTTATGAAAAATATAAGAACCTTGAATAAGTTATCGCTGTTTTTTGTGAAAATTAACACTTTATTTTAAAAAAGTCATAATAAACATGTCACTGAAAGTATTGTCCATTGCTAGCCACTACTTTCTCCCATCGTTCTGGCAGCATTTGAATTCCATGTCGCAAAAACGACACGTCTTTTGAGGCTATCCAAGAATCAACCCATTTTTTGGCATCTTCATAAGAATGGAAGTGCTGCTCAGCCAGGCCATGTGCCATCGATCGGAACAAGTGATAATCCGAAGGGGCAATGTCTGGTGAATACGGCGGGTGGCGTAGAACTTCCCATTTAAGCATTTCCAAGTACGTTTTCACCTGTTGTGCAACATGTGGCCAAGCATTGTCATGTTGCAAAATCACTTTGTTGTTTTACTGTTCATATAGCGGCCATTTTTCCTTCAATGCTTGGCTCAAACGCATCAATTGTAGTCGATAGCGATCTCCCATGATGGTTTTGTTTGGTTTGAGCAGCTCGTAATAAATTAGACATGGCTGATCCCACCAAATGCAGAGCAGAAGCTTCGAACCATGGATATTTGGTCTTGCTGACGATGCTGATGCATGGCCGGGTTTACCCCACGATTTTCTACGCTTAGGGTTATCGTAGTGTATCCATTTTTTGTCGCCTGTCATGATACAATGCAGAAAACCTTTCCTTTTCTGCCACAGAAGCAGCTGTTCACATGTGAAAAGACGCCATTCGACGATTATATGGTTTGCAAACTAAAAGTTTTTTTATTGGTTAAGATACAGTATTTTTTAGAATAACTAAATCATTAAAAATTTAAAATAATTTTATGTCAAAATAACTTTGTTATTAATCTACAATCACAAGATTATATGGCTTTGAAAAGGAAAGCTAAAACCACTATTATTCATTATAAAAAGACCCTGCATGGGTTTTGACACAGTATATTTGGCTAAAATTTTATTAATATGTTAGTTCTTGACTAACTGATCAAAGTCTTAACTGACATAAAGCTTGAAAACGGCTAGCATTTTTGCTAGAGCTATTTAAAATGATTTTTTTTTCCTTTTTGGGTAACTATCCAAATCAGTCACTTTGATTTTGACATTGAGAAAATTTAGATAGAACTACGTGATTTACTCAATATAATTTTATGAGCATGTGGGTGTTTGGGAGACAAGTTTATTACTACAGAGTTCAAAGTGTGTGCTTAAAACTGTTGGAGTAACACAACACACATTTTCGAATCCCCACATATACATAAATGTTTATTCAAAATATTTAAATTATAATCTCTACTCACTAAAATTAATTAGTAAAATTCAATTGTTAGATGCCAAGGTATATATTATATATAACTATATACATCATCTGTCTGTACATCTCTTATATGTATACATCCTGTATGTACTGTATACTATCCATTTATATATCTCCCCCCCCACACACACACACACACACACACACACACAAGTTCTTGTTTGCTAGTCATTTGAATATATGGGAGATAATATTGTATACGAGTAATCTCGTATACAATATTATCTCCCATATATTCAAATGACTAGCAAACAAGAACTATAAGATACTAAAATGTCAGCCAATTTCAGAGTCAATACCTATAAAAGTTCTGTGAGGTTACCTATAAAATAAAAGTAAATTTAAATCAGAAATTTATTTTTTTTTGTTACATATGTATAATTTTAATCATTTTGACTGATACAACTTAAATTACAATTATTTGTAATTTTTTTGCACTGGTTTTATTTTTACACTAGTTCACTAATACTTGCCCTTAAATTGATAACAAGAAAAGTAATGGTGAATATGTTCCTAGAAAAAAATTTAAAAAATTTTTTTACCTTTCTACCTTTATTAGACTATTCATCATTCAAAATTATGTGTTAATGCATTGTTTTTAAAACTGCAAATTGTTTTAAACTTTAAATATGCCAATTCATATTATATTATACTGAAGTCTTGGTTCAATTTCCTTTCATAGGAAGGCTTTGCAACACTCTGTTGCATTTTGTAATAATCCTTTACAATTAACATTGGTTTGAAAATCACTCAATTAGACCAGATTACAATTTATCAATTTTTTCTTTATTTTAATGTTTTGCTGATTAATGCAGAGGCTTACTTTTTTATGGACAGTTGTAGATAATTTTTAAAATTACATGACTAACTTTATATAAAACTTGTAAATATTACAAGTGAAAATTTTATAAACAAATGTTCATTGTTTAAAAATGTCAATTAAACATCATCCTGTATAGTGTTAAAAATAATTTGTCTCACAATGTTTTTTCACATTTACCAGATAAATAAACTTCTTATTATTTACAGTTATTTAATCAGTGTGTTTAAATTGTTTTTGTTTCTAAAGAATTATTCTAAATTGCAATGCAAATTGTGGAGAGTTGCAAAAAAGTGATGTGAAATACCTGGATTGCATCACCATAATCAGTCTGGGCAGAGCATCTCTAATGTCAGATGTCTTGCTTTAAACTTTTGGAAAATTTACAATTTCAAAAATATCTTTAATAAAGTTTTAATTAAAAACTTTCTTATAAATATTGAATAAAATCATTGCATACAAGTTTGCAAGAATTTATTTACTCACAAAACTTCCTTACTTTAATAACATCTTCAAGATCTTGTTTCATGTTCATTATGTTTATATGCTGTCCAAATCTCTCTTTGTATAATTTACTAAGTTTTTCCATTTTCAGTTTTCCCTCTGTAGTTTCCATCAAAAGTCTTCTAATTCTTAGAGAAACAAGATGAACAAAACCACGATCGACAAGAACTACTAATGGTTTTTCATTGAACTGTATCTGAAAATATAAAATAAATAGCTAGATGTAATGTATTGTAGTATAATTTTTTTGCTAAAAAGTTTATATTATAAAATGTATCAGGTTGTAAAGGTGAAATTTAGACATTTTGAAAAAACTTTATTGACAATTAATTCAACAATTGGTGATTACCTACCAGGCTGGACTGCATCAACATCAATCACATCTTACCACCTTTGCTGCAAACTTTCAATCCCATTAGCATAGAATGATTAGAATAGCATTCTTTTTGAAGAAAGTGTTGAGTGTCATTCTCATGTGGGTTATATCATTGAACCATATTCTAGGCAATATGGTTCTACAGGATGCAAAATGAATGGTAGTCAGTTGTCGCAAAGTCTGTGCCATAAAGACAGATAAGGCAGAATCTCCTAGCCAAGACTGGCCAGCTTCCCTAATTTCATCTTTGTTCTATGTGCTGTAGCATTGGTGTGGCAGTATCAAACATCAATTTTTGGAGTATATGGGAACACTTAAGTTATGCTTATTATCAGATGGTTAACTGTAAATCATCATCTATCAGTTGCAGGAGAATGTTGGTAGCAATTCCACCACTGATGACTCGATTGAGTTCATCTTGAAGTGAGAAATCTACATCCTTGAATTCTTGAACCAATTGTAGCAGGTCTACCTGTTGACTGTGTCCTCACCAAACATCTTGCAAATGAGATCTTGCTCCTTCGTTGAATTTTGGCCACATTTGAAGTGACAGAGCAACAGCATGTGAATGTGTTGTTTCGAATGTTTTACATTATCAGACATTGTTGATACATCTATTTGTGATGAAATGCCCCTAGTTATTCTACTTATATGAACATACTGTAAGTTCCAGAACATTTCTATTAGGTCGTCAAGGATGAAATTTGTAGGAAATAACATTGACAACTGTTGAGTCTGACCCATCTCAGTGCGCCTACAAATTATCATTGAAGTTTGGTGTTAGCAAAAACAATATTAACTCATTTAGTTCAAATTGGTGAAGTGAAAAAGTTGGATAAGTGGGTTCCACAAACTGAATGAAAAACAGAAACAAAAGGCATTTGGAAGCTTGCTTGATTTTGCTCTCTCATCACAAATCTGATCCATTTTTGAATTGAACTGTCACTTGTGATGAGAAATGGATCCAATGTGACAATCGCAAGCATTCAGCACAGTGGATGAATAAGGATGAATCACCAAAACACACTCCAAAGTGCAATATTTGTCAAAAGAAGCTGATGGTGAGTGTTTGGTGGTGTAGTGCAGGTGTGATCCATTATGATTTCATGAAACCTGGCTCATCGATCACAGCAGAAATATACTGCAATCAACTGGACGAAATGATGCAAAAACTTAAAGAAAAACAACCTAGATTGGTCAACAGATCGACTCCTATTTTATTGCACGATAACACTAGACCACAGACTGCACAAGTGACTGTGGCAAAATTACAGGAATTGGAGTTGGAACTTCATCATTATCCTCCATTACTCACCAGACCTAGCACCCACTGACTACCACTTCTTCCGTTTAATAGGAAAACAATTTAATTCCGACAATGCCATAAAACTGGCCTTCCAGGAATTCATTTGCTCTCGTCTGCCAGGGTTTTACACCACCAGCCTGAACAACCTACCACTTAAATGGCAAAAGTGTATAGACAATATGGGTGCATACTTTGAAGAATAAAATAATTCCTTATATTTGTAAGTTATCAACCAATTTTGCCTTTTTTCCCACAAATTTCATTCTTGATGACCTGATAGTTGTTTCTAGGAAAAAACTGAAATGTCTAAATTTCACCTTTATAACCTGATATTTTAAAAATGCAGAATTAGAATGAAAAATTTTTTTACATTTGTGTTACTAAGCTTACTTATAGCTTACTTAGCAGTAAGAAAACATACATCAAATCATCATCATTTATATGGAAGATTTAGTATTACAGAATTTAATGCCAAAACAATAATGAAAGAAAATGAGTAAAATTTAATATATAATAATGTAAAATAGAATACACACAAAACTTTTTACTAGTTTGTTTAAAAGAAAAACTGACTGCTGGTTTGCTTAGAAAATAAACGTAAAAATTTATTCATTCACTGATATACAACATCTCATATCAATAAAATATTTAATTCTTAATTTCTGTTCACTTACAAACTAATTATATTTTACATTTGAGTTCATCTTCTTTTTTTACTTTAGTTTTTTTAATTCTTAAATGTAAATATAATTTATTTCCAAACAAATTACTGGTTTTGAAACAAAGTACAGTAGACTGCTTATTGTCATCATTTTAGGACCCACCTAAACTTACCTCATAACATTATGCAAAGTAAATAAGCCTGTAATTAGAAGAATTGAAATACAGTGAGTGATCAGTTAATGAACAAATTGGACTGCGAACAAATCGGACAATGAACACTTTTGTGAAAGATTTTTATGTCTGGACAACAAACACAAGAAGAAGTGACATAAAATAGTGAATACTGATTGGTCTTTCTTTGTCTCTAGGTGACAATTCGAAACCTTTCGGAGCTCGGGAGACATCAACGTCAATGCTCAGCTCGATACTGATAGAACAGTATTCCTCCGAACTTTGAAACTCTCCCTTGTAATTCCAGCCTTTTGTTTACCTTTCACATTATAAAATTAGATTATAAAGATTCTTAAAAAATTCTTTGTCAGAAGACAAAGAATTTTTTTATAATCTTTGTGAGACTGTTGGGCAGGCACTCATTAAGTTTTGTGTTGGTTTTTATTTTCAAAAGATGAGAATTTAACTGTCCCATTGGATATTCGTTAACATTTTAATACCAAATTTCATCCAGGACTCACTTTTACTTTTTTTTTGTGCACTAGTTGATTTATCTTCTCTGAACTTTTGTAAGTGCTTTTCTGAACTTTTTATTTCAAAAAGAAAATGAAAATATTATGGATTCTAAAAAGAGTGGAGTTTCAAGAACTTTGCTCACCACAGAAACCCAGCAAGAGATAATAGCCAAGGTAGAAAGTGTGCAGATGATGTCTGATGTTGCTAGGCAGTATGGCTTGAACAGGTCTGCAGTAGGCACAATCTTAGCTAAGAAAAAAAATATAATCAAGAAGACTCAAGCAGGTAAAGGAGTAATGAAAATCACATCTGAGAAATAAAGAACATCGAAGAGCTCAGAATGGAACTTTAAACTGATCTGACAACAGAAGACCTCTTACAAAAAAAAAATTTGTTATCTATCACCTATGCAAATTTTATGAATTATTTTTGCCACCAAATTTTTTATAATGTTTTATTAATTAGTTAATTAATTCCACTATTGTAAGGTCTCTTTTTATGCGTATTATTTTTATGCGATTTTGAAGTTGTGCGGTTTGTATTTCATCCAAAAATTTCTTGGACAAACATACATATAGGCTTGTTTAGGAAGCCCGTGTATAGACAGTCTCCAAAAATTGTGGAACGCTCAAAGCTCACTCCATTNATAATAAAGTTGTGATTGTTGCAAGGAACATTATTTATCTAATAATTTTTTAATACTATTAGTTTGTGATACATAATATATTATTTTTTCTGCCATAATAACTAACTTTTTTCTGTACCCCTAAACAACCTATCGCGTACCCCTAGGGGTACGCGTACCACAGGTTGGGAATCGCTGTTCTAGATCAAAGTAAAAATTTCTGTAATGAATTACATAGTTTGTTTTATCAAAAATTGTGGGAATTAATTTTTTATTACTGTTAATGATTTTAAATTAAATTTATTTAGTACTGTGTTTTTATCATAAATCATACGGGATATTACTATGCTCAAAAACTGATGTTAAATCAAATCGTTCTAAACTTTTATAGGACAGATGTGATTTTTGTAAAATTTTAAAAAATACTATTGGTTGTTTTTTATGACATCAGCCGATATTTTTTGTTTTTTATTTACTAGAATTTTTTATATATTCTTTTTTTTTTCGTCCTCCTGTATTTTAACAGCATAAAGATTGGGAATTTTGTGTTATATTTGAATAGATGTGGTAAACTGGTTGCTTGCGTGCTTTAAACCAATCTTCCCCAGAGACGTGCAATAGGCCTACATGTAAATTTCCTGGAAAAAAAGTCAATCAGTTTGTAAACAATGTAGAATGCACACTGAATTTTCGCACTGTGTCAAATCAAAGAATAGCAATCCTTGCAGCTATATTTTTCAAATAAAAGCATTTAAAAAATGCTTTTAATTTTTTATGTAGTAGTTCTATAAAAACACATTTTTGGGGGTATTTATTTTGCAGCAGTTACTTCCTGGCAATATTTATGACTATCAGATTTGCTTTTAAATGGAAATAATGATCTCATTTTAAAAAATCAACAGATTAGGGACTTTCTGAGCAGAATTCCAGCCAGAAAAAAATCTGAGGGGTAATAAGTTATTCATTTTTCCTGATTCATGTAGAGTTCTACATTCCAAGTAAGGATCCTTAAGAGTGTATGCCTGCTTTTCAGAGAAAGTGCATCAGACATCTCTGCTTGGAATTTGTGATCACTTTATTTTCTACAATACTAGTCTTTGTCCTACAATTCTTATTTTGTGACCCTTTTTCTTATAGTTTATGAAGAGATAATGGTTGCAGCACGCTTTCTGTATCTTTAATTAGCTTTCAAACATGTATAAAACATGATTAATTAAAGATGCAAACAGTCATATGCTGAGGTCCTATCTCCCATGGGATACACCTGATAGCAGTCCAGTTTCCATATAATTACCCATGATTACAATAAGCAACATATACTATATATATAAATTTTTTTTTAAAAAATAGAAATAAGTAAAAATACTGTATAAAGAAAAAAACATTTTAATAAACTGAAGGATTTTATTTCAGAAAAATTCAATTTAAACAAAAGGTTATTTAACTTCTAGTTTCTTCATTAGTTAACTAACTACTGAAGAACAGAATTAACTATAACTATATAATTAAATAACTAAATAATTAATAAAATATATAAATGAAACACTTTAATTTTATTTAATGTTGAATCATTTTGCTTATGGTACTCAGACTTAATTCTTAAATTTAATTCTTCTCAAACAAAGTTTTCATGTGTACAACAAATAATTGAGAAATTTGTATAAAATAACATTTAATATCTTTTATAGTTTGCTGCTTCCACAAAATATAAAAATGATCAAAAAACTTTTATATATACAAGGTGTTTTCAACCACTTGTATTACATTTTTCTTAAAATTCAATCATCATACAAGATAGTCTATATAAATTGTTTTTGATGTTAATGCCAGATATCAGTAATTAGAAAAACAAATATTTTTAATATACTAATATGTTTCTGTGCATTCATTCTTAAAAATTAAAGTATATGCATTGTAAAGATGCCATGAAAATTCAAATCAGAAACTTACCATTATACTTTAGAAATTTATATGTTAAAATTGCTTAATAGAAAGTTAGAAGTGCTTCTTTCGCAAATTACAAACCTTTAAGGAGCTTCTCAATTTAGATATAAGATCGGGTATATCTGAAGCACCAAATTCTTGACAGCGCAATGAGTAACCATGTTGATTAGCATATATGCTAATTAGCTTATCTAACAAGATACATTGCTGAGGCGATGATCGCACAATAGATACTAGTCTGTCAGCTAATACCTTTAGTTTTTCTTGTTCTGTAAGCATAAGGACTTTTTCTTCACCAATTCCGCAAACCTGACAAGAAAAAGTAAAATTTTTTCAAATAAACATAGAAAGTAAGTATACTTAAAATGAAACTTAAAAATCACAAAAAAAGCTACAGTTCTATTACAATAGCAAACTTTAAAACTTATTATTTTTTATTATTATAAAAGTAATAACTGCTTATTTTTTGAATAATTCTATAAAAGTTGAAAGTAGAAAAAGACTATCTTCTTATATACTGAATAATACCATGTTGTGTGTCTTCACTAACCAAACTGTTATTTTCAATTCAATTCTTTATTGTATGAACCTTAGTTCATTACAAGGGGGTTAAATTATAATATAAAAACTGTAGTACAATATAACAAATTAATGAAATAGCTTAGTACAGGATAACAGAAAATAATACACACAACAATAATCATTTTTTTAAAATGCAATAAATTTATTATATCTTACCAGGATTTAAATGTTGTGAAATACTTTTTCCTACTTGTTTCAAATTTGATACATACAGTAAAAGAATACACGTTCCCACCCAAATTTCTTACATTTGCATACTACAGTTACTGAAAATTCTCTAAGGGTCTATTATTAGATTACTGTTATAGGTCAAAATATAATTTTGATCACATCTCAGCTACAGAATTAATCATTTTACATGATAAATTATGTCCATAAATAAAATAATCCTCACACACAAGTTGTTTTAAAAACACATTATTTAAAAACATATTATTGTTTTAAAAACACATTTGTTCTTTTTTTCAACAAAGACCAGTCTTCTTGTACGCTTTGTTCACAACACACTTAATATTTGATAACTTTCAATCAAGTGAGGATTTTGAGATAACCAGAGAAATGAGAAACCTTGTCAATTTAACAGATTTTTCAATGCCAATGTTATGTTGACACAATTTATACAGTTTGTTATATGCTACTTTAATGTAACTTTTATCATTAATTTTAACAGTCTGATCCAAAAAGAAACTATTGCTTTTACTATTAATACTGATATTCTAGAAACACCAAACTCCAAACACAACATATTCTGAAATTTTTATGTTATACCATAAATATTTTCCAAAGATATAAAGCAACAACAATTTCCATTTTATCATAATATGTAATTGCCCATACAGGAGCAGCAAGAAATAATACAGTCAAAATCATTGAGTGAAATACATAAACTGTTTCTTTTTCAACCTCCGATGGTCCATACAACAAAGATAAGTGTAAATAACAAAATGAATTTGTTACCAAAAGTTAGGTACAGACATGGTTACTTTTTGACAAGTACTGTAAGGATTGAGGCATTTGTCTATCTGTGGACAAACTTTGAAATCCCCTCTTCATATAATGTTGTCATCTGTGACTTTAGATGAACCGTAACATTGTTTTGAAGATTGTCATTAGTCTCAAACCTCAGCCCTACTAGCTACTTTTTTCTGTTCAGGAAAGAGGTGGAAGTCTCTCGACACTAAATCGGTGCTATACAATGGGTGTTTAAAGGTGGCGAAGACTTCTATCCAGCTTGAAACTTTTTAATGTGTGAAGACATCCACCTCAATGCCTATGTCAAAAGTAACCATGTTTGTAACTTATGGTAATAAATTCATTTTGTTATTTACACTTGTCTTTGTTTTATGGACCATGGGAGGTTAAAAAAAACTCTTGTAGTTTTAAATATGAGAATTAATTTTAGCTCTTCAATCAATAGGCCACATAGAACCCAGTGCCTTCTTGTTGAAGTTGCAGACCTATCTCCTGCTTCACTCCAAATCTCTAAGTGCCTTTGATGCCTGCCTATCTCCATCCATCCAGTTGCAACTTTCATGCATCGGTCCTGGGGTTATGATTTTTGTTTAGTTTGACTAGTCAAAAATGGCATACACAAAAAAATTACGTTATCATACTAGGACTTTATGACAGCGACGGAAAAGGGACAGTAATCTTAATCATTGTATTTATATCATGTAGCTCTTAAGAGTTACAGAATGTAGAACTCAATATTTGAATTATTTTCAAAGAATTATTTCTGATTTTGCTTATGACCCTAAAACATTTTGGCATACAGTAGGGGATTCCAAGATCCCCTACTGTATGCCAAAATGTATGCCATCTTGGAATCCCGGTTGTTTTTTAATCTGGGAAATTCTTCTCATCCCGGGAAATCCTGCAAATTTCTTAAACGTTCACTTTTTTCTTATTTTGTGTTAAGGTTGAGGAAATTTTGCAAATAGAAAGTATAATTAACTCAAACTGTCAGAATACATTTGTATTTATTAATTTTAAACCTACTTATTAGTTTTTTTTTAATTTTTCCTCATTATGGCATGTCACAAATGGTCAATAATCAGTATGTAGCTTATTTGTGGCAGGACTCTGAAAATTTTTTACTTGTCGGAACCTGTAATATCTGGAACAATTGTGTCTATGCTGTCTTAATTTTTAACCATGCCTAGTAGCTTTGATAACTGCGCAATGCCAGGTTGTGCAAATTGGGCAAGGCTACAAACGAGTATGAAGTCTGCAAGTATGAAGTTTTTCTTCGTAAACCTGATTATTAAAGCCAAACAAATTGCTGAATTATCAAGCTTATAGCAGTATCAAGCTATAAGCTTGATACTGCTATTAAAGCAGCCAAGGTAGACAAATCAAGAATACTAGAGAGCAAAAGAAGTACTACAATCTCAAAATCTTCCAGGCTACAAGTGAAAAAAAAACATATAACATCTCTCTTTTCTTAAATGCATTAAAGACAATTCCACTAACATCAATTAAATCAGAAAGAGATTGACTAATCGGAGTATTGACCATCTTTGCTTTTTAAAATCTTATAAAAATTTATAATAATATTTTGTATTATGTTTTATTTAAAAAATGAAAATTACCTTCTATGTTAGAAGTTTAATCTAAGTTCATTTTTTTAAATTTTCAACTCAATTCAAAGCATTTTTGTTGTTGTATGCAGTTTCTTGCAAACTTTAATAACTTTTTTCTATTTGTGAAAATTTCTACATAATTCAAAGGGAATTTTCAATATATATCTTACACAGCATTATTAATATGATTTTGGAGGTTGTAGAACATATTAAATTACTTTAAAAAATGAAAAATAATTATATCATTTGATGTCAAGATGTTTTGTATATCTTAGAAATAATTAATTCTATCTCGGGATTTCCCAGGATCCCTGGAAACAGTTCACTTTTATCCCGGAATCCCGGGACAAGCAAAAGACTGGAAAATTAGAAACCCTAGCATACAGTTCCTAGATTCTCTAAATCAAAGATATTATAGATGATAGCAATATTATAGATAGTGATCATGTATACAGTGTTAAAGTAATGTGATTTAATGTTACTATAAACTTATTTCCAGTAGTTCATTATAAAACAGAGGTTGCAGCCGACGTTTTCATCGCAAAAACGTTTATGTCAGACATTCAGCGCCACCTTCCTGTAAGCCTAGAAGTTTGACAATGACATTTGGAATGTCAGTAGAATCATGATCAATGTTCCAAACATTATTGTCAATCTTTTGGGCTTACAGGAAGGCAGTGCTGAACGTCCGACGTACACGTTTTTGTAATGAAAATGTCGACTGCAACCTCTCTATTATGAGTGGAGAATACTGGTGCATGCCATTTGTCATATATTTCTAATCACATATTTACTTTCTCTGCTCTTATAGAAGCCATAAATTCTCTTGTTACTTTCACTTATAGCCCTTACCAAATTCCTTTATTTTTTGTATAAAAGACATGCTCCTTTGATGGTCTCTATATTTCTTTCTCTGTTTCCCAAAATATTGGACTCTGGTTACATTCCTACCCAATGGTCCTGTTCCATGATTTCTGTCTTCCCAAAAAAGAAATTGATTCCTATTGTCCTGATTATATTAGCTTCAACAATGTTAAAATTATTTGAAATCTGTTTGTACAAAATTATGTATTTTCCAATAACTTCCCATTTATGTCCTGTTCAACATTTAAATTTAGACCACCATTCCATAACAAGTAACCTTGAAACTCAGCATTTCATTTTATCAAACTTTGACCTAAAACTTCCAACTTGTGTAATATATATATTCACATCACAAAAGCTTTTTATTCTGTTGTTACAAACAATCTATTGGATAAATTATCTTCAGAATTTGAAATTGATAATAAAATAACCTGTATTAATAATTAATTTTTTTTTCTTTTAAACATCGCTCTTGTCAAATAAAAATTTCCAATTTTTACTTTATATATTTAACCAATTGATCAACATTCTACAGAGATCTGTACTTAGTAACTTATTGTTTATAGCCTACATTAATAGTCTTTCTTGAATTTCCTCCTGTTTTGTAAATGTTTATGCTAACAATATAAAACTTGCTATCACTTGTCACAACTTATTGTAAAGTAATATTAATGAACTTAATGCCTCATTTAAAAAACTTAATTTACAAATTAATACTAGTAAAACCAAAATGATTTATAGTCTGGCTCACTGTTACAGAACTTTTTATATTGATAACCACATTTTAGATGTAGTTGATTCTGTTTAGGACCTTGGCACTGTCTTTTATTCAAAGCTTTCTTTTATTTTAAATATCATATCGAAAAAATAACTTAAAAAATCTCAATCCATAGGGATATATGTTGTGGAGAAAATTCAGAGTAATTTCAAGTAAAAGTACACTTTGGGTTTTATTTTTTACTAATGTACTAATCTTAATAGATTTTGCTTTTGCCCATAATGGGCATCAGTCCCTGCTTCTACTCTGCATAAATCTCAATAATAGTTGGCTAAAATCTACCTCCTTTTAAATAAGCTTGCAAACCTCCTCTACCAAGGTTGCTTGTGTGCACTTTGGTTCTCCTTGCTTTTTAAATGAATTGATTATTTTGACAGAATATTTTCTTATATTTTAATGGTCTCCTCCCTTCTAAATTTTTTTCTTTTACGGGTTCCTTCTTTTAACTCTAGAGATTCTACCTGTTTATATTCTTTGCTTGCCCACCTTAACATTACAGTTAAATCGTTTTTCTACAGGTATCAAAAGACTGCTGTAGCTATTGAAGAGCTATTTTTTTTTAATTTTTTTAAAATTTAAATCCAGTTATAAAAAACTTTTTTACAGCCATTTCCCACATTAAAATTTACTTTTATTACTTTTATTTTTTATCATGTATATGTTTTTTTTAATTAATTGTATTTTTAGTCTTATTTTTAACTTTTTAGGTTTATTCTTTGTTTCTTATTGGGAGGGTCAGCCATCATTGTTGTTAATATATTGCTGTAACTTATTGTCACAGTAATTAAGAGTGTATATATATATATGTACAGCAAACAAATAAACAAAACATCCTCATTTATATATATATAATTTTGTCAGTAATAATTTAACAAGTAAAAAGTTAGAGTTGAAGTATTTGCATCTCCAGATGCTATTTGGACAATTTATCTTATAATAGATAAGAAAATGTATTTATCTTATTGTAGTAATAAGTAAGTAAATTTATTTATTACTACATCCATTTAAAAAAATTAGAAAGAATTAAAATTATTCAAAGTAAGTTTATCCAAACCATTCATTACATCAAATTTGACACTTACAGTATATCACTTCCATACCAACTGATCTGTCCCACCATCGCCATAGAGACTTACTTTTCTTACGTATGTGGACAGAGTTGATAAGGATTTAGTTAATGAGATTATAGAAATTACAAATTACTATACTGTAACATTAGAACAACAATATAATATAGTGTAAGTATATCAACTATGCACAACACATTGAGATTTATAAATACCTCTAAAACATCAGGAATTGCTTCAAAGAGTTCTATTAATTTTGAAAAGCCATAATCAGATACCCGACATTGCTTGCCAAAATGGTGGTGATAGGCAGGAATGAATTTACTAAATGGCATAGAGCAATTTGGAACGTGCCTAAATAGCTCTATGACTTCGGCTGCAAATTGTTTTGTTCTTTCTATTTCTTCTGGAGTTTGTTCTGAAATAAAACACTATTTTAAAAATTACATTTTGGAACTTCTAATTAATATTGGAATACAATAACAACATTGTAACTTATATATCCATTACTAAAGACACACAAAATACATTATATACTTTTCCAGCAACTTAAACTTTAATATAACTAATTCTTTCTGTTTGATTAATAAGTATCAGGTTTTTGAACGTAGAGTGTTTAGAACAATATTTAAAATCACATTATTTTAGAACAATATTGCATTACGTAGCCAAAAGCATTGAAGTTTAAGTTGCTGGAAAAGTACATAAGGTATTTTATGTGTCTCTAGTTACTGTCTAGTTCAAGCTTATACCAATATCAATATATATCCATAAACAAAATAAATCTAAGTTCTTCAATCACACATGAAATTATATTTAGAATAGAAGTATATGCTGATAATCAGAGCTATCAACAGGGAAGCAGGATATTTTTCCTTGGGTCTGAGAAAAAACTTAGTGATCTGTAGTGGTTTCAATCTCCTATAAATTTAGTTAATTATTTCTACTATTAAGTTGTTTGCATGACATTTGACATACACCACACATGCAAACTCCTTCATTGATAGAACATGAGCAACTGAAAAAAAGAAATGGGTCATTCCATGGAAAGTGATCAAGATCTGCTCAACCCTCTCAGATTTCAATAGTATTTGGCACAAAGGTAGCTAACAACCTTAAACTAAGCCATGCATTAAAATAAGTGTGACTGGATTTGCGTGGCTATCAGATTTGGCCCTTTGGCAATGGGGCTGTCAGTTCAAAGAGCTGGTAGTGGCTTTGCACATGAACCAGTGCAAGTACAGTACTTGATAGCCTTTTGGTATAGTTTTAACAACTATAGGATTGATTCTAGTCACAAATTCTACATGTGTCCCTTTAGCATGGAAATACAAGCATTCAAAATAGAAGCTCTTGAAGAATAAGCATTGTGTTTCTATTAGGCTAAAATGAAACAAAACATGGTTATTCTAAAAATCAAACTATTTTGGAAATGAATCAAAATCCTTGAAAAGTTTTTGCTTAATATTGAATGAGCATAGCTCAGCAAGCATGCACATTCAAGACCTTTTAATTGAATTACATAATGACAACCAAATTAATTAATAATTAGCAGACTAAGTTGCATTCCATTGTCTTGTATAGTTCTAAAGATATTAGTTATCAAAGTGTGGCTTTTGTTTTCACAATCAAGATTTTATTCGGATATCACTATGTTTAATGCCACATTTCTGTCCTTAGCAGAGCCAAGTAAAAAATTACTATCATATATTTCAATAGAAGGAAAGATGCTCTTTCTAATGCAGCAAAATCAAAATTTTCAGATACCTCACATGACACTCTTTGCTTCTGAATGTTGGTAAAAATTGAGTCTCAAGTTATTTTTTTTTTGCATTTTTTAGTGGGCATATTTTTAAAACTAACAACTATATACTTGAAATTTTACATAAATAATTACATTATATACAGTTTTAAAATCCAAAGTTTTGCTGTAAAAGAATGTTTTCTTCCTTAGTTACAGGCAACTGAAATGTGGCTTAAATTCCACAAGAATAAATTTTATTCGAACTTTGAAAATTTATGAGTACATTTTGTTAAAAGCTTCTGTTAGCATAGCTGAACTGTCCAGTTGAAACTGTCTTATCCCATCAAGTTTCATGCTGTAATTGCTCTTAGTCAAGGAACCATTGGATAATAAACTTGATTGTTTAATCACTGTACACACACAGGTGCCTTTATATTTTGGCTTATATCTCAGAAACCATGCAACTTATGAGGCTAATATTTTGCATGGCTTAGTTTAAGGTCCTTAGCTACCTTTATGCTAAATTTCATTGAAATCTGAGATGGTCAAGCTTGAGACCTTAATCACTTTACATGGAATGACCTAAATAAAATTGTTTAAAACTGTTTTGTTAATAAAGAAACATTCTATATATTTCTATTAAAAAAATTTAGAAATGATACGAAAGGACCCACTAGATCTCTCAAGCACATACAATCCTGCTGAATCATTAATAAATGTGATAGAGATGATTACAATGTTATTAGGTTGTTTGGAAAGTAATTTTGTCTTTTTGTGGAAAAAAATTTTCTTATAATGTATAAATATTTTATTGAATTACATATTGACCATTTTAGTCCAATACCTTTTCCCATCTTTCTAGTAGTAGCATGATTCCACACTCATAAAATTTCAGATCTTTTCTTACAAAAAACTGATCCAAGTGATTTTTTACATCATTTGAAGTAAATGTTTTACCATTTAAAAAATTTTGTAAAGACTGGAACAAGTAATAATTTGATGGTGCCAGACCTGGCAAATATGGTGGGTGTGGTAGCACATCCCATCCAAGCTGCAACAGCTTCTGATGAGTTATAAAACGTAAGCAAGGTCTGGAATTATCGAGGTGAAACAACACCTCTGTTGATCAATTCTGGCCTTTTCTGTTCAATGGTATCACTCAATTTGTCCAGTTAATGGCAGTACACTTTCGAATCAATTGTGGAACTGTCTGATAGAAACTCAAAAAAAATTTCCTTAAATTCCCACCAAACAGAGCACCATTTTTTTTTTATGAACATTACCTTTCGAAATGCTTTGAGCAGGCTAATCTCTTCTATTTCGTAATCACTTGTGTTCAACATTGTTATAAATAATTCATTTTTCGTCACCAGTTATGATTCGCTTCAAAAATGATAGTTTTCTTGACATTTGAGAAGCAAATCACAGATGTCAATATGACAGAGCAAATCTCTTTAAGAACATGTGAAACTCATATGTCAAGCTTTGAAACAAAACTAAGTCATTTCAAGTGATCATAAACAGTTGAATTTGGCAAATTTAATCTTTTAGTAATTTGTCAGGTTGTTACTTGGCAGTTTTCTTCAACCAATACCTTTATTTCGTCTTCATCAGCTTCCACTGGCCTTCCAGAACGTGGTACATCTTTCAATATCAAAATTGTCGAAACAAAATTTTGCAAACCAGTTTTGGCACCGTTGTTCTGTCAACACATCTTTTCCATATATGTCACACAATTTTTTCTTGCTTGAACAGCATTCTTACCTTTTCAGTAATGAAAAAGCAAAATATATCAAAAAGGCTGATTTTCCATATTTGATGGGATCAAAAAAAAACAATTGCACAGAATCTAACAAAAGTTTTTACAAATAAGTCTTGAAATGTCAGCTATTAAAATATATAGTGACAATATGATTTAGAATGAAGTAATCCTCTGATGATAAAAAAACGAAATTAATTACTTTCCAAGCAGTCCAATATTATGAGAGAAAGCATAATAATTCATGTACAGTACATAAAATTTGGAAATATTTAGAAAAAAAAAAAAAAAGGTTTAGGGAAAGGATTCAAATTGAAACTGAACTTGCTTGGTTTGTAAAATCATGGGTTGTGTTATGATCTTATTTCATGAAATTTTTTTCATTCTTTAATATTTCTAAATTATATTTAATCATTCAGATAACTCTGTACAGCAAACATTAATTGAGTCTAGAATTTGATAAATTTGGCAATGATGATTTATTTATATTTGGCTCAATGCAATCAACACATTTTGTTCTCATTATATAAATTACAATTACTAATATTTTATTCATAAAGTTAGTCAAGAACTGAAAAATCAGGACAACTATAAAAAATAACCTTTATATTTTTGTAAAATGTTTGTTTACTCTTTCAGATTATTATGAACATTATAAATTAAATTTTGCATATGACAAGCAAGATAAAATCCCATTTATATTTCAATATAAAGTGTTTATTATTAACAAAATGCAGACACAATTTGTTCTTACCAACATTACAATAACTATTAAGTTAAATGATTCTCTCATTTTTAAATTTAAATACTAAAATACACATCTAAACAAAGGTCAAAAACATCCTTACACTACCTACTATTCTCCTTATACATAAAAAAAAATATTACCTCTCTTTGGAATGCCTATGATTGTTTCTTCTTCAGAAGATGCTACCTAAATGAAATAATTAAACACATCTCAATATCACACGAATACATTTTAAAAATATTACATTACATCATTTACAAATTGAAAATTACTACAATTATTTTTATTATTCTATAGAATGAATTTGCTGAAGAGAAACTTTAAATATGATCTTCCAACATAATTTTAATTTGAATTATTAAACAAACTATTAAGTTATAAAAGACTATATGATTAAGACAGTTAATGGTGAAGACAGAATAAGGAAATGGGAAAGTATACGAAAGTTACATAAGTTTTCATTTCTAAAAAATACTTTCAAAAATATGATAAATGTAAATAAATTATAAAATATTCAAAATAAAGTAGCAGATAGAATAATGGGAACAATTTTTTTTATTGTATCTTAAATGTTGTTGATTACATTCTTTAAAATTATTCAGATTTGAAAGAGAGAAACTTATTATTTTTTTCCATAATTAAAATAATTGATGTTTCTGCAATAAGACAATTCTTATTCAAGATTAAATAAATGTTACCAGTATCAATATTTGAAGAAGGAAAAAAGTTACAATGTTCAATACTCCTACATTCATTCTTTGAACATATTTAATCAACGACGATAACTACAGTTATTGAAAATGTTTGTCTCTGTTTTTTCCTTTTTTGGAGTTTTTGGTTTTTTCCATTTTTTATTCTATATTTATATCCCATTTCTATATTGTTTATATGTTAATCTTGGAACGGAATAGACACAATGGCCCTTGAGAATGACAATTGTATGCCATTAAAATAAATAAATAATAATTTAGAGAAAATATTTATGCCAGAAAATATATAAATTTTTTTTTCTTATTCAGACATTAACTTTTTCAAAAAATAGTTTACTATATTTAACATTTAACTTACTAGCACAATTCCCCCCCATTGAATTACAAGTCAGTATTCTAATTTACGGAAATTTTTATTTTATTCATAAAACACAAAGTCGACATTGGATTAATGATGAACGTGCCTTTATATTTTGGC